>NW_028270147.1:46571482-46871482 GCF_037043375.1 Chiloscyllium plagiosum | reverse complement strand
TCTGCTCCCTCTAATTTTGAGTCTATGTCCTCTTGTCCTAGTTTCTTCTGCCAATGAAAACATCCCCTCTACCTCTCTCACCTATTCCCTTCATAATTTAAAATGTTTCTTTAAGACCACCCCCCCATTCTTCTAAATTCCACTGAATATAAATTCCAGTCCACTCAGTCTCTGTTCTTAAGCCAACCCTCAATTCCAGGATCAACTGAGTGAACTTCCTCTCGTGCCAGCACATCCTTTCTCAACTAAGGAGACCAAAACTGTATACAGTACTCCAGGTGTGGCCTACCAGCACCCTATATGATTGCAACATAACCTCTCTGCTTTTAAATTCAATCCCTTTAGCAGTGAAGGACAAAATTCCATTTGCCTTCTTAATTACCTGTTGCACCTAAAGACCTAACTTCCATGATTCATGCACAAGGACACCCAGATCCCTCTGCACAGCAGCATGCTGCAACTTTTTACCATTCAAATAAGTCCTTTTTACTGTTATTCCTATCAAAATAGATGACTTCACATTTATTAATAGTATACTCCATCGGTCAGACCTTTGCCCACTCACATTATCTATATCTTGCTGCCAAGTTTCAGTCAGAGAGTCATAGAGATGTACAGCATGGAAGCAGATCCTTCGATCAAATCCGTCCATGCCGACCAGATATCCCAACCCAATCGAGTCCCACCTGCCAACACCCAGCCCATATCCCTCCAAACGCTTCATATTCTTTTTCCCATCCAAATGCCTCTTAAATGTTGCAATTGTACCAGCCTCCACCACTTCCTCTGGTAGCTCATTCCATACACGTACCACCCTCTGTGTGAAAAAGTTGCCCCTTAGGTCTCTTTTATATCTTTCCCTAAACCTATGCCCTCTAGTTCTGGACTCCCCGACTCCAGGGAAAAGACTTCGCTTATTTACCCTATCCATGCCCCTCAATTTTCGAAACCTCTATAAAAGTCACCCCTCAGCCTCCAACGCTCCAGGGAAAACTCCTCTGCATACTTTGCCCTATCACTCATCTTAGTGTTACCTTCAAACTTTGACACCCGACACATAGCCCCCAACTCCGAATCATCTTGTAAATTATGAATAATTGCAGTCCCAACGCTGATCCTGAGGCACACCACTAGTCACCAATCATCAACTAGAAAAATATTCATTTATTCATCAACTAGAAAAACATTCATTTATTCCCACTCTTTGCTTCCTTTAGTTAACCAATCCTATATCCATGCAAACACATTACCCATAATGCCATGCATCTTTTGTTTGGCATTTTGCCAAATGCCTTTTGAAAATCTAGATACACCACATCGACTGGGTCCCCGTTGTCAACAGTGCTTGCAATGTCTTCATAGAATTCCAGTAGATTAGTTAAGCATGACCTGCTTTTCACGAACCCATACTGCTTCTGCCCAATGGGACAATTTCTACCTCGATGTCTTGCTATTTCTTCCTTGACAGTAGATTCAAGCATTTCCCCGGCTATAGAAATTAAGCTAACTGGCCTATAATTCCCCATCTTTTGCCTAGCCCCTTTTTTAAACAGTGGTGTCACATTTGCTGTTTTCCAATCTGCTGGGACTGCAGATACATAGATATTTTTAGTGACCTTGCTCAGACATATTATGATTCAATAGGTGGGACTTGAACCTTGGCCTTCTCTGACCCGAGCACTGTGCCACAAAAGCTCTAATAAAAAAAGATCAATCAACTTAGGTGGACATGTTGACACACCTCTAAGGCAGGCGAGCCTTGAATCTAGACCTTCTGGTTGGGGAGTAGGGACATTACCACAACACCACAAAAGCCCTCAGCTTGTTTAACTCGTAAGCCTGCTCCCTGGCATTTCGAACCAATCTAGTTAAAATAATTGAACCACATTTACTCGATCAAGCTACCCATTCATTTTGTAAGACTGGAGTCATTTAATAAAGATTAAGATGTTGGAAAATATGAACAAGGACAAAATGGTATGTTTAGATGCGTGTTGGATTATTCTATGAATACATCTGTAAACTTGTTTTTTAAACTTCACCACACTGGTCATGAAACATTTTGAGCTGTTCTTGTTTGAGGATTCTTTCTGATGGGCTTGAGCAATTTTGGTCTCATTGACTGACTCACTACAATGATTAGTATTCTTGTCATAAAACGTTGATGTCGTCTTATTTCTTGAATTGAACATCATTTTTGCAGATAACTAATTAGCAACAACTAAGGAAGCAAACCACACATTGATTTAAAAAATAAAATCCCTGCGTATTCTAAACTAAAATAAAGAAGTGTGGATGCTGAGACGTGAAACAAAATAAAATGGTGGAGAAATTCAGCAGGCTTGGCAGCATCGGTCGAGGGAGAAACAAAATTAACATTTTAAGTCCAGTGACCCTTTATCAGAACTGAGTGTTTGAGTTTCTCCAGCATTTCATTTTTATTTCAAATGCATACTTTCTTTGGTTTACAATTTTGCCAATACATCCATGTGAAAGTACAATGAGAATACATATACAGAGATCACCTCCCCAATGGAATCAAACACTTTTTTCACTTGTTAAAAAAATACAAAATAGACATTTCAAGATTGCCAATTAGTTACAAGCAGATGGTATGTAACATGTTGGACAATACTTCATCAGGGAAAGAGAGAGAAATAGGCAGGATGAAATTGGAGAGATATTGAAGGACCAGAAAGAATAAACTCATGATGACAGCATCAAAATGGTATTAAAGAGGCTGCTTGTGAACAACGCAGAGATCTGTTATTGTGTGTGCACGAGTGTGTTTGTGAATTTATAACCATATTAATAGCTTAGAACCGATATTTGTATCTGCACTGTTAGGTTTAACTTTCTCACCTGTTTCACTCGTGGATGAGACTGTTCCACCACCAGGAGCAAATGGATCATTGGCTTTCAGAGTTTCAATCTAAAATCAAATATATGTAAATACGTTGGTTTGAAACAGACACATACTTGAATTCAGAAGTAAAATGCCAGTTCATGTGTCTGTGCAATGTTCTAGAAAAAAACTGGTTATTCTAACTGTTTTGGAATACAACTGGACTTGTGGTATCTGGTTTTGCTCTGCACTGACTTTTCTGATTGATCAGAATTTCATTAAAGTCAGAATGCAATCTCAAGTTCTCACGATAAAAGCAAAGCTGCTTTTGTCAACTTTAATCTGAAGTTCAAAACTATGACCAGAAAAATAAAAAAAACCCGAAATAACGTTTTGACTGTAGTTGAAGAATTAATCTCAACAATGAAATCCTAAAAATCATCAACTTGATTTTGCAAATCTTACATTTGTGACTTGGTGAGATTGATTGGTCAAAATAGATAGAAGTGGGTTCATGCCTGAAACTTACTGCAAGACAAGTTGCTATTTTCATTTTGGGCATCTAGAGAAGAAACCAATAATCAGAATCTAGTTCCCAGAAATCTGCTTCCATGGCAAAGTGCAGAACTCAAAGTGATATACCTTGGTACTGTCAATAAGTTATGTTCCCACCCTTTCAGTTGCAATAAATGTACAATAGAATATCAGAAAACAAGTAAAATAACTGCAAAATATGCAGAGGCAAAAGTGAAATGAATTCACTGATAACTTGTATTAATTGTTGAAAAACATTCTGAAAGTATGTCATATATGATCTTTCTGATGACCTTACATAAATGATCATTCTTTATCAATTGTCGGCAGCTTATTTGACCACATGAGCTGTTAAACGTGTATTCCTCTCAAGTTATGCGTAGACATTTGCCTTTACTAGCTTATTCATTGGATAATTATCAAGTGCAGAAACTTTAGCTAATTTTAGCACCAGGAATTTTAAGACCAATCAAAATACTGTGTCTCACACCAAAGATACACTCTATTAACTCAGCACATTAATAACTGAATTTTATTATGTATCAAAGAATCCATTCTGGGACAACAGTTCAGCATAATTCATTATGTTTTAGCATCATATACAGCTATGTGGAAATCCTTCCAGGACACAGCAGTACACCCACATGGTCATTAATAATCTACTACTTAGCATTAAGTAATTAATTTCTCAATCATTTGGAAATGATCTTAGTCCTCTTCCCATGGTACTTAACCACTAACAGGCATGATACACACGGGGGTAATCTCTTCTAAAACTTAACTCCTTCGGCACGGAGCAGCTTCGGCCCCACAATGACTTGGCTATGATTAGGAATTTTTTCGAAAAAGCCACAAGATGAAAACGGTGAACCTTTCACCGTTTTCCGATACATCACTATCTGCATAGAGTCATTTTTAGATACTTTATCTTTAGAAAAACAGTATGTGCCATTAAGTACATAACTGATTTCTGTACTTACTGATCCCACATTATTGTTGGCTACTGTAGTACTAAAAGGATCAGACTCAATAGATGTAAACGGATCATTTGAAGATTGTTGAAAGAAGTTACTAGAAGCATCTGCAAAAGGATCAGTGCCTTTAAAAGGGTCTCCTCCAAAAGGATCTGCAACAATATTGTACAAATGATTCAGAGAAAACCCAAACAAGAAATGTTAACAGATAAATGATTTTGAATACAAGACACACATAATCAAGACTATCTACTGAATAGCATAACTGAGAAAGCCTACCAGAAATAGGAGTAATTAGTACCCAAGTCAGACTGCAATTGAAATATTAAAGCAAACTGTAAATTGTTTCAAATGTAAAAAGTCAACTTTATACATTTCGAAATAATTCTACAACAGTTAATATCTTACATATAAATTTCATGTTGTAGTAAGTTATAAAAATTGAGGAAGATTGTAGGTTTTATCCGAATTCCATATTAAAAAGGAATATGACAACTAAGCTTATGCTCATGCTAAGAAGTGAGAATTTTGAAATCAGCCTTGGAACATGATCAGGATCATGAGCCAATGACAGTTTACAACTTTGTTTCAGTATATCTGCTCAAGGACATTAGACACATATAATGTGACTTAGCTGTTACTTCCCTCCTTTTGCCTTACACCACACACACAGAATTGGCCCCCACTAACAGCCACAAATGTACATGTTTAAGTCGTTATTCATTGGTACTCATGGGACACGATGTCATCATCCTCAGGGGAAATTACACTAAAGTTTTATCATTAAGTGTATAAACCCTGCTTTGATGTGCTTTTCCAAAATGCCAACCTCATATTTATCGAAATTAAGCTCCACCTGCCACTCCTCAGCCCATTGGCTCATCTGATCAAGATCCCATTGTACTCTGAGTAATCTTCACTGCCCACTACACCTCAAGTTTTGGTGCCATTTGCAAACTTACCAACTATACCTCCTATGTTCACATCCAAATCATTTATATAAATGACAAAAAGCATGGAACCAGCACCAATCCTTGTGGCATACCACTGGTCACAGGCCTCCAGTCTGAAAAGCAATCTAACACCATAGTCTGCCTTCTACCTTCAAGCCAGTTCTGTATCCAAATGGCTAGTTCTCCTATTTTCCATCAGATAAAACCTTGCTCACCAGTCTACCATGAGAAACCTTGTCAAACACCTTACTGAAGTCCATATAGATCATGTCCACTACTCTTCCCTCATCATTCCTCTTCCTTACATTTTCAAAAAACTCAGTCACGTTTGAGAGACATGATTTCCCATGCAAAAAGCCATGTTGACTATCCCTAATCAGTCCTTGCCTTTCCAATTACATGTACATCCTGTCCCTCAGGATTCCCTCCAACAACTTGCCCACTACCGATATCAGGCTCACTGGTCAATAGTTCCCTGGCTTGTCCTTACCAACTCAAATAGTGGTAACACGTTAGCGAAATTCCAGTCTTCCGGCATCTCATCTGTAACTATCGATGATACAAATATCTCAGCAAAGAGCCCAGCAATCACTTCTCTAGCTTCCCACAGAGTTCTAGACTACACCTGATCAGGTCCTGGGGATTTATCCACTTGTAAGACATCCAGTACCACCTCCTCAGTAATTTTTCATGCTGTCACCATCTATTACCCCACATTCTACATCTTCCACGTCCTTCTCCACAGTAAACTCTCATGCAAAACACTGGTTAAGTATCTCTCCCATCTCATGTGGTTCCACACACAGGCTACCTTGCTGATCTTTGAGGGGCCCTATTCTCTCCCTGGTTATAATTTTGTCCTTAGTATATTTATTCTCCTTAACCCTATTTGCCAAAGCGATCTCATGTCGTCTTTTTGCTCTCCTGATTTCCCTCTTCAGTATACGCCTACTGCTTTTATATGCCCAGGATTCACTCAATCTCTCTCATCTATACCTGACATATGCTTCCATCTTTTTCTCAACCAAAACCTCAATCTCTCTAGTCATCCAGCGTACCCGACACTACCAGCCTTGCTTTCACCCTAACAGGAATATACTGTCTCTGGACTCTCATGGTCTCGCTTTTGAAGGCTTCCCATTTTCAAGCCATCCCTTTACCTGCTAAAATCTGCCCCCAGTCAGCTTTTGAAAGCTCTTGCCCAATACTGTCAAAATTGGCCTTACTCCAATTTAGAATTTCAACTTTTAGATGTGGTCTATCCTTTTCCATCACGATTTCAAAATTAATAGAATTATGGTCACTGGCCCCAAAGTGCTCCCCCATTGACATCTCAGTCACCTGCCCTGCCTTATTTCCCAAGAGTAGGTCAAGTTTGAACCTGCTCTAGTAGGTACATCCATATACTGAACCAGAAAATATTCTTGTACACACTTAACAGATTCCTCTCCATCTAAATTCTTACCACTATGGCAGTCCCAGTCTATGTTTGGAAAGTTAAAATCCCCCACCAATAACCACTCTATTATTCTTTCAGGTAACTGAGATCTCCTTATAAATTTGTTTCTCAATTTCCTGCTGACTGTTGGGTGGTCTTTAGTACAGGCCCAATAAGGCGATCATCTCTTTCAGATTTCTCAGTTCCACTCAAATAACTTCCCTGGATGTATTTCTGGGAATATCCTCCTCAAGTACAGCTGTAATGCTATCCCTTAACAAAAACACCACTCCCTCTCCTCTCTCGTCCCCCTTTCTATCCTTCCTGTAGAAGCTGTATCCTCGAACATTAAGCTGCCAGTCCTGTCAATCCCTGAGCTACGTCTTGTAAGTGCTATGAAATCCCAATCCCATGTTCCTAACCACACCCTGAGTTTGTCTGCTTTCCTTGTTAGGCATCTTGCATTGAAATAAATGCAGTTTAATTTATCAGTCCTACCTTGTTCTCTACTTTGTCCCTGTCTCCCCTATTTGACTTGCTCCTTTTCCCAACTGTTCCAATCCCAGTGTCATCTCTTTCCGCACTATTTTCCTGAGCTTCCCCAACGTCTAACCCCGACCCCACCATACTAGTTTAAATCCTCCTGAGCAGCTCTAGCAAATCTCCTGCCAATAGAATAGTGTCCTTCCAAGTTAGGAGCAATCCATCCTTCTTGTACAGGTCACTTCTCTCCCAGACGAGATTCCAATGATCCAATAATGTGAACCCTTCTCCCCTGCACCAGCTTCTCAGCCACACATTCATCGGCTCCATCCTCCTATTCCTACCCTCAATAACTCATAGCACAGTGAGTAATCTAGATATTACTACCTTTGAGGACCTCCTTTTTCAATTCCTGCCTAACTTTCTATATTTTCCCTTCAGAATCTCATCCTTATCCCTTCCTATGTCATTAGTTCCAATGTGCATAACAACCTCCTGCTAGTTCCTCTCCCCTTTGAGAACATTTTGCACCCTCTCTGAAATATCCTGGATCCTGGGAGGAATTCTAATTTTTTGCTGCCAGCCACAGAAATGTCTGTCTGTGCCTCTGACTAGAGAGTCCCCTAGCACAATCCATTACTTGTAACCCATCGTACCCCTCAATCGAGCCTGTCTCGATACCAGAAACCTGGCTGTTTGTGCTACATTCTCCTGAGTCCATCACCTGATACACTTTCCAAAACATTATACTTCATGGAGATGAGGATAGTCACAGTAGACTCCTGCACTACCTGCCTACCCATCCTATCTTTCCTGGAGTTAACCCATCTACCCATCTGCGGGTTTTCTCCCTTCCTATAACGGCCATCCGCCACACCTCCAGCTCCTGTAAATTCCTTATCGCCTCTAACTGCCACTCCAACTGATCCACGTGATCTGATAGGATTCACAACCAAAGACACTTCCTGCAGACATAATCATCAGTAACACGAAAACTGCCCCTAAACTCCCAAATAAGAAAGAAAGAGCACATCACTTAAAAGGCCATCTTTGCTCCTTCACAATCATTGCCACATCTCCACTTTCTTGCTCTTCAGCTGAGATCAAAACATATGTCTCTCTAGAAGTGTTATAATACTACTTCACTGCTCAAGGCATTCACAGTTCCAGAACACAAACTCCCTGCAGCAGATGAAGTGTGCTAAAAGGATAATAAATGAAAGAAAACTGACTCACATACATCTGAATAAAAAGGTAACAGACCCGCTGCAGCATCAACACTTCAGAAACAAGCTTCCAATGTTAAGTGTAAAATGGGACAATACAAATAATGTCAGAGCAGGAAATTTTCACCTTGTTATCATCAACAATTTGTTTATAAAAAGGGTGAGGAGCAAGTTTCATTCTCGCACGTAGGATTAAGGAACGGAGATAAATTTGACAGCATTTACAATGTTATTATACAAAATCCTCCTGTCTGATATTTTACCTTACACCCCACAAACTGGAATGAAGATTTGCTACGCTAAAGAAAGTATTAACACGAGTTGTTGTTAATTGGGCCGGAGGAACAAAAAACAATAAAGCAACTTAGAATCAGAATTTTTATTGTTGGCATACCGCAGCAATTTCGTGCTGAAAAAATTTAAATGTTTGACAACTCAAAGTTGGACAAAAGACTTGGTAATGTCACTCGGTGGTAGGATTACCCCTCCCCCAGTACACCTGATTCGCCAAGCCTGTTTTTACAGCTGAAAGTTCCACTTTATGATGGATGTTTCCTCATTCCGAAGTACTATCATTGCCTCCAAGTGAAAGGTCCAGAGGTGAAATTAGGTATGTTCTAATGCAAATAGAGCTTGCTGAAACTACTTCAGATTAAGTACACCATGGAGTACGTTTCTTACCTGCAATATCAACTTTTCCAAATGGATCATCTTTAAAGGGATCGCCTTCAAAAATAATTGAATAAAAAACATATTACTGCAAAACTAACAGATTCATCAGTAAGGGATTAACATAAATTACGTTGAATTTAAAAAGTCAGTTTTGTTACATGACACACTTAGCCAAAGATTACGAATAATGGAGGGAGGAAAAGAGGTCTTTGTTTCAATTATGCGTATGGGAGACTGAATTATTGTGCATCCAAAACTGTATACTTTTCTTGAGTTTCTCACTGATTTTGACATATGCATTTAGCCTCAACTCCAAAAGATTGTCTAGCTGTGGTAAAAGGGACCCAAGGTGATTAGTCTGGAAAATGCTATGGTTATAGGGGTTTTACAATACATGGTCATTCAATTATACATGGTGCAAGCATTACCACTGTTCAAAGGCCTTTGCTCCGCTCATCAGTATATTATGCCAAATTCTCCTAATGCCTTTAATTAATTGGGATTATGATTAATACTTTATATTTTGCATTTAAAACATATCCTTTGATTTGACTTCGGGGGAGTTCTAAATTGTAGGTGAATCTGAAATCATGCAATTCACATAAAATATCACACATCTGTGAAAGGGATGCTTCATCCAGAAAAAAATTCTGTTTATTACATTAATAAATAATAGATAGTTCTGGGATAATGCATGTTTTAGCAGTGCAATTTGGATATACCATTGAAGAAGAGTTGGGAACAGTATTTTCGACAACGCTTACCTTCGTTGGCAATAGCATGATTTGAGTGGGGATCAGGTTGAGCACTTTGCTCTGTGCATGCACCAATGTGCGAGCCGAAATGTCTGCGCTGTTCCGCGCACAAGCCAGTGTTCTTACCACTACACACAGGCGCCAATGTCCATGCGTGCATGATGTAGGTGCTGGTCTTCATGCCGTTCTGCACACGCGCAAAGTCTATCTGCTGTTCTGTGCATGTGTGCGGTTAGTGCGAAAGTCTTTGCGCCATTCTGCGCATGCGCAATCTGAGCTCTGATCTTCATGCCGTTCTGCACATGCGCTGTTGGCAGCTGCAGACAAAGCAGCTTTCTGTAACAGCAGCTTTCTTACACTTTTTAAACATATTGTGTTAAATTTATTTTTGCTCTGTTAATAAGTAGGATTTCATAGAACATATAGAGCATTACAGCGCAGTACAAGCCCTTCGACCCTCAATGTTGCGCCGACCTGTCATACCAATCTGAACCCCATCTAATCTACACTATTCCATGTACGTCCATATGCTTGTCCAACGGCAACTTAAATGTACTTAAAGTTGGTGAAATTACTACCATTGCAGGCAAAGCATTCCATACCCTTGCTACTCTCTGAGTAAAGAAACTACCTCTGATGCCTGTTCTATAGCTATCACCCCTCAATTTAAAGCTATGCCCCCTCGTGCTCACCGTCACTATACTTGGAAAAAGGCTCTCCCTGTCCACCCTATCTAACCCTCTGATTATCTTATATGTCTCTATTAAGTCACCTCTCAACCTTCTTCTCTCTAACGAAAACAGCCTCAAGTCCCTCAGATTTTCCTCCTAAGACCTTCCCTCCATACCAAGCAACATCCTGGTAAATCTCCTCTGCACCCTTTCCAAAGCTTCCACATCCTTCTTATAATGCAGTGACCAGAGCTGTACACAATACTCCAAGTGCAGCCGCACCAGAGTTTTGTACAGCTGCAGCATAACCTCATGGTTCCGGAACTCGATCCCTCTATTAATAAAAATTAAAACACTGAATGCCTTCTTAACAACCCTGTCAACCTGGGTGGCAACTTTCAAAGATCTGTGTACTGGACACCAAGATCTCTTTACTCATCGACACTACCAAGGATCTTACCATTAGCCCAGTACTTTTACTCTGACCAAAGTGAATCACCTCACACTTGTCCGCATTAAACTCCATTTGCCACCTCTCGGCCCAGCTCTACAGCTTATCTATGTCTCTCTGTAACCTACAACATTCCTCGTCACTATCCACAACTCCACCGACCTTAGTGTCGCCTGCAAATTTACTAACCCACCCCTCTATGCCCTCATCCAGGTCGTTTATAAAAATGGCGAACAGCAGTGGACCCAACATTGACCCTTGCGGTACACGACTGGTAACTGGACTCCAGGATGAACATTTCCCATCAACCACCACCCTCTGTCTTCTTTCAGCAAGCCAATTACTGATCCAAACTGCTAAATCTCCCACAATCCCATTCTTCCGCATTTTGTACAATAGCCTACTGTGGGGAATCTTATCGAACACCTTGCTGAAATCCATATACACCACATCAATCGGTTTACTCTCATCTACCTGTTTGGTCACCTTCTCAAAGAACTCAATAAGGTTTGTGAGGCACAACCTACCCTTCACAAAATCGTGCTGACTATCCCTAATCAAATTTTTCTTTTCTAGATGATTATAAATCCTATCTCTGAGAACTTTTTCCAAAACTTTACCAACAACTGAAGTAAGGCTCACTGGTCTATAATTACCTGGGTTGTCTCTACTCCCCTTCTTGAACAGGGGAACCACATTTGCTATCCTCCAGTCTTCTGGCAATATTCCTGTAGACAATGATGATTTAAAGATCACTGCCAAAGGCTCAGCAATCTCCTCCCTGGCTTCCCAGAGGATCTTTGGATAAATACCATCCGGCCCAGGGGACTTATCTAATTTCACACTCTGCAGGATTTCTAATACCTCTTCCTTGTGACCCTTAATCCCACCTAGTCTAGTAGCCTGTATCTCAGTATTCTCCTCAATAACATTGTCATTTTCTGAGTGAATACTGTCGAAAAATATTCATTAAGTGCTTCCCCTGTCTCCTGAGTCCACACAAGCTTCCCACTATTATCCTTGATTGGCCCTAATCTTACTCTCGTCATTCGTTTATTCCTTGAACACCTATAGAAAGCCTTAAGGCTTATCCTGATCCTATCCACCAACAACTTCTCATGTCTCCTCCTGGCTCTTCTGAGCTCTCTCTTTAGGTCTTTCCTAGCTACCTTGTAACCCTCAAACACCCTAACTGAGCCTTCACACCTCAGCCTAACATAAGCCTTTTTCTTCCTCTTGACCAGCGATTCCACTTCCTTCGTAAACCACAGCTCCCGTGCTCTATAACTTCCTCCCTGCCTGACAGGTACATACTTATCTAGGACACACAGGAGCTTTTCCTTGAATAAGCTCCACATTCTTAATATGCCCATTCCCTGCAGTTTCCTTCCCCATCCTATGCTTCCTAAATCTTGCCTAGTCGCATCGTAATTGCCTTTCCCCCAGCTGTAACTCTTGCCCAGTGGTATACACCTATCCCTTTCTATCACTAAAGTAAACATAACAGAATCATGATCGCTATCACCAAAGTGCTCACCTACTTCCAAGTCTAACACCTGGTCGGGCTTATTACCCAGTACCAAATCTAATGTGGCTTCGCCCCTTGTTGGCCTGTTTACATACTGTGTCAGGAAGCCCTCCTGCAAACACTGGACAAAAACTGACCCATCTACAGTACTCGTACTATCGTGTTCCCAGTCAATATTTGGAAAGGTGTAGTCCCCCCATGACAACTACCCTGTCTCTCTCACTCCAATTGAGAATCATCTTTGCTATCCTTTCCTCTACATCTCTGGAACTATTCAGAGAACTATAGAAAACTCCCAACAGGGTGACCTCCCCTTTCCGGTTTCTAACCTCAGCCCATACTACCTGAGTTGACGAGTCCCCAAACATCCTTTCTGCAACTGTAATACTGTCCTTGACCAACAATGCCACACCCCCCCCTTCTTTTACCATCTTCTCTGTTCTTACTGAAACATCTAAATCCTGGAACCTGCAACAACCATTCCTGTCCCTGCTCTATCCATGTCTCCGAAATGGCCACAACATCGAAGTCCCAGGTACCCACCCATGCTGCAAGTTCACCCACCTTATTCTGGATGCTCCTGGCATTGAAGTAGACACACTTCAAACCAACTTCTTGCTTGCCGGGGCCATCATGCATCCCTGAAACTTGATTTCGGACCTCCCTACTCTCAACCTTTTTTATACTCAAACTACAATTTTGTTCCCATTCCCCTGCTGGATTAGTTTAAACCCACCCTAATAGCCTTAGCGAATTTCCCTCCCGGGATATTGGTACCCCTCTGGTTCAGATGAAGACCATCCTGCTTGTAGAGGTCCCACCTACCCTAGAAAAAGCCCCAATTATCCAAGAATCCAAAACCCTCCCTCCTGCACCATCCCTGCAGCCACGTGTTCAACTCCTCTCTCTCCCTATTCCTTGCCTCACTAGCACATGGCACGGACAACAAACCAGAGACAACAACTCTGTTTGTTCTAGTTCTAAGCTTCCATCCAAGCTCCCTGAATTTCTGCTTTAAATCTCCATCTCTCTTCCTACCTATGTCGTTGGTGCCCATGTGGACCACGACTTGGGGCTGCTACCCCCCCCCCCCCCCCACTTAAGCATCCCAAAAACACGATCAGAGACATCATGAACCCTGGCATCTGGGAGGCAACACACCAATCGTGAGTCTCTCTCGTCTCCACAGAACCTCCTATCTGTCCCCCTAGCTATGGAGTCCCCAATGACTACTTCTCTGCTCCTCTTCCCCCTTCCCTTCTGAGCAGCAGGGACAGACTCTGTCAGCAGGGACAAACCTTGCAAAAAACAGACTCTGTGCCAGAGCCCTTTGCCCCACTGCTTTCCCCTGGTAAGTCGTGTCCCCCCAACAGTATCCAAAACGGTATACTTATTGTCGAGGGGAATGGCCACAGTGGATCCTTGCACTGCCTGCCAGTTCCCTCTCCCTTTCAACCTTCATTCAGACTGCATTATACCTGTCATAGAGTCATAGAGATGTACAGCATGGAAACAGACCCTTCAGGCCAACCCGTCCATGCCGACCAGATATCCCAACCTAATCAAGTCCCACCTGCCAGCACCCGGCCCATATCCCTCCAAACCCTTCCTATTCATATACCTATCCAAATGCCTCTTAAATGTTGCAATTGTACCAGCCTCCACCACTTCCTCCGTTAGCTCTTTCCATACATGTACCACCCTCTGTGTGAAAAAATTGCCCCGTAGGTCTCTCTTATATGTTTTCCCTCTCACCCTAAACCAATGCCCTCTAGTTCTGGACTCCCCAATCCCAGGGAAAAGACTTTGTCTATTTATCCTATCCATGCCCCTCATAATTTTGTAAACCTCTATAAGGTCACCCCTCAGCCTCCGACGCTCCAGAGAAAACAGCTCCAGCCTGTTCAGCCTCTCCCTATAGCTCAAATCCTCCAACCCTAGCAACATCCTTGTAAATCTTTTCTGAACCCTTTCAAGTTTCACAACATCTTTCCGATAGGGAGGAGACCAGAACTGCATGTAATATTCCAACAGTGGCCTAACCAATGTCCTGTACAGCCACAGCATGACCTCCCAACTCCTGTACTCAATACTCTGACCAATAAAGGAAAGCACACCAAACGCCTTCTTCACTATCCTATCTACCTGCGACTCCACTTTCAAGAAGCTATGAACCGGCACTCCAAGGTCTCTTTGTTCAGCAACCTTTTGAGCAATCGTGAGTGACCTTTGTTGCTGGTCTGCCCCAAACCCAACATTTCCCATAGGCCCCATTATTTCTATTAAACAACTTTCTATTAAGTGAGGCTTTGCTGGAATGCAAGTAGGGCATTATAGGAGTTGAAACTTTATTGCTGGAACAGCACAGCAGGTCAGGCAGCATCCAGGGAACAGGAGATTCGACGTTTCGGGCACAGGCCCTTCTTCAGGAATGGCCTACCTTTACATCTATAAGCAGTATTTGAACCCTTTGTTAGGCTGTTCTATCTTTATTTGTTTATAATTTCTAAGCTCTCAATATCTTGCTGGTGCACATCAAAACTGTATTAGGATCACAGGAGGACTTCCAAAGCATTGCACTGCACTAATGTATTGCTGTTAAGAGACAAACTGTTAAAGCCTTTATTTTGCATTTACCAAGGCAGGCATAGGAATACCAAATTTCAAGAGAAACAATAATTAATATTACAGAACAAAGAGGGTGCTGATTTGTTGACAAGCTACGTTCTACGGGAAATGCACTTTTGATGGAATAACACCAATCCCCCTATCACTAGCATATTTCTCACAGGTGGATAATGCATTTGCAAGATTTGTAAGGGTTCTATCATGATTCTATGATTGAGTCTTCGTGTAAGAATTTTCCTACATGCCTTCATGGAGTCCACCCAATGCTGAAGCAGTATAACCAATTCTCTATCCTTGATGCACCAACTGAGAAACGCACTAATAGGTTCTCTACTATAATCTACCAGAAACCTACCTTAACTAGTCAATACATACATTGGGATTTCTAAGCTCTATCTCCTCAAGATTGGTATCATCAACACATTGTAAACAAGACTTCACTCACTGTGCAAGTTTGATACTACGTGGCACAATCTATACTTCCAGGATAATGGCTATCCCAATCAGAGAGTCATATATTATGCAAACTCACAAATGGGCCTAAGGCAGCTACTTTCAGTTCTGAAAAATGCCCAGTCTACCTCAAATAACCCTTAAGATGAAGATGTATCAAAAAATCTCGTTTCTTATCAGTATAAACTGTTAATCCCTCTGAAATTTAGTGTTCATGTCTGTCCAGATAAACATCAGACATAAGGCTTCTTTAGCATATTTCCTTTAGCAAGAGCCAGGTCCTGTATTATCAAGTCATAGAGATGTACAGCATGGAAACAGACCCTTCGGTCCAACCCGTCCATGCCGACCAGATATCCCAACCCAATCTAGTCCCATCTGCCAGCACCCGGCCCATATCCCTCCAAACCCTTCCTATTCATATACTAATCCAAATGTCTATTAAATGTTGCAATTGTACCAGCCTCCACCACATCCTCTGGCAGCTCATTTCATACACACATCACCCTCTGCGTGAAAAAGTTGCAGCTTAGATCAATTTTTCTCCTCTCACCCGAAACCTATGTCCTCTACTTCTGGACTCCCCGACCCCAGGGAAAAGACTTTGTCTATTTATCCTATTCATGCCCCTCATAATTTTGTAAACCTCTCTAAGGTCACTCCTCAGCCTCCGATACTCCAGGGAAAACTGCCCCAGCCTGTTCAGCCTCTCCCTGTTGCTCAGATCCTCCAACCCTAGTAACATCCTTGTAAATATTTTCTGAACCCTTTCAAGTTTCACAACATCTTTCCGATAGGAAGGAGACCAGAACTGCATGCAATATTCCAACAGTAGCCTCACCAACGCCCTGTACAGCCGCAACATGACCTCCCAACTCCTGTACTCAATACTCTGACCAATAAAGGAAAGCATACCAAACGCCTTCTTCACTATCCTATCTACCTGCGATTCCACTTTCAAGGAGCTTTAAACCTGCACTCCAAGGTCTCTTTGTTCAGCAACACTCCCTAGGACCTTACCATTAAGCATAGAAGTCCTGCTAAGATTTGCTTTCCCAAAATGCAGCATCTCGCATTTATCTGAATTAAACTCCATCTGCCACTTCTCAGCTCATTGGCCCATCTGGTCCAGATCCTGTTGTAATCTGAGGTAACCCTCTTCGCTGTCCACACCTCCAATTTTGGTGTATCTGCAAACTTACTAACTGTACCCCTTATGCTCGCATCCAAATCATTTATGTAAATGACAAAAAGTAGAGGGCCCAGCACCGATCCTTGTGGCACTCCTCTGGTCATAGGCCTCGAGTCTGGAAAACAACCCTCCACCACCACCCTCTGTGACTATGGGATTCTTGCATTCGAGGAGCAAAATAACTTGACTGATTGGTACCTGAGCCTCTGCACTCAGGCAATGCCCAAGTATATAACATATGCTCAGTAAGTCAAAAGTGGTCACTAGCAGCACTGAGTTCTTGTAGTGTACTGGCTATTACATTTGCCTAAGAAGCGAAAGGCCCCAGATTCAAAACTGGGCAGAAATGTCAACAGTTTAGGGGTCTTTTGGCACAGTGACATGATCCATAACCCTTGGATGCATTGAAGTTCCACTTGCTCCAGAGATGTCTCGCAACATTTGAATAGGTTGATCAAAAATATCTAGAATATGAGCTAGTTATATTTCAGAATATCTGAAAAATAAAACTCTGTCGTGGACCTCCAGGAAAAAGTAGAAAATTTCTTGAAGATTTCTGGCACACAATTATGTAGCTTTTTATGCAGGATGTCACATGTTTTTCTCAAATTATTTACAAGTTTTGCAAGAAAGTTTTACAGGAATGAAGATAACGACTTAAAGTACACAGATTCTCAACAGTGTATTGAGTTCAATGCTGGTAGCTTTCTCTGCTCCCCCCCATCTGAATTGAACAAATCATGGCATCAGTTTTTTTTCTCTCAAAGCATCAAATGACATGATTATCATTTAAAGTGAAATGAATGTGTTGCAATAGATTTTTGATTTTACCAACATTTTCCAAAGATATTAGCTCATGTATTTTATTGTGTATGCACAATAATCTATAATATGGCAATATAAAGACTACAGTTTTACTTTCAGGCCATGTGTCAACACATCAGGAGCAACATAGATTCATAACCAATTCCTAAAGTATTAAAGCCAAGTAGAATCTTAGAGTCACACGGCACAGAAACAGGCAGTCCAGCGTAACTCATCCAGGCCGAACAAGTTTTGTAAACTGAACTAATCCCATTTGCCTGTGTTTGGCCCATAGCCCACTAAACCTTTCCGATCCAGGCACTTTTCAAAGTTGAAATTGTACCTGCCACAGTAGTACTGCAAGTTTCATTGTTTAAACATCCAACGAGCTCAGTACAATAAAAATGGATAATTTGCAAAGTTGGTGTTGAGTCTTTTCAAGTTAAGATAAAGTGAACGGCCTCAGATGAAATCCAAAATATAACAATTGGAGAATCAGAGCTCTACACACATCTATTACTTCTTTCGTGGCAAAAAGTAACATACACCTAACAACATATATTGTTCACTGCAGAGCTACTGATCCAAGACCAATACTAAAAAGCACCAACTTGTATTTATATAAGGTCTTGTGACTTTTGGACATCTCAAAACACTTTACAATGAATGATTACTGTGTTTAACCATATGAATAAAAAGCAGAGTTGCTGTCTGTCTTAAACTGAATTAATTTTGGAGCGCATGCAGTCCAAAAATTTAGTTCTTACGTGTTTAATTACAATATTAAATTTGGACTACACTTATGAAAGCTGGAATAGTAGCATGAGAGACATAATCTGAAACTTAATTGTTACACATATGACTTTTTAAAAATTATATGAAGACAATGAGCTTCAAAATTTGAAATTAAAACCAAAATAATTGAACTTACTTCCAGTGAAAGGATCCGTCTGAAAGAAATCCAGATTTGAGTCTGGAATACTGTTGTTGTTCGTAGTTTTCGTAACTATTGGATCAAAAGGATCATCCTACAAGAAGCAAAAATAGATACACTCTACTTAGTTCTTCGAGGAAGTGACCAAGTTGATAGATGAAAGAAGGGCTGTTGATGACATATAAATGGACTTTAGTAAGGCGTTTGATAAGGTTCCCCATGGTAGACGAATGGAGAAAGTGAAGTCACAGAGTGTGCAGGGTGTTAAAGGTGGATAAAGAACTGGTTGAGCAACAGGAGACAGAGAGTAGCAGTTGAAGGGAGTTTCTCAAAATGGAGAAAAGTGACCAGTGGTATTCCACAGGGGTCAGTATTGGGACCACTGTTGTTTGTAATATACATAAATGATCTAGAAGAAGGCACTGTTGGTATGATCAGCAAGTTTGCAGATGACACAAAGATTGGTGGAGTAGCAGAAAGCATAAGGGGCTGTCAGAGAATACAGGAGGGTATAGATAGACTGGAGAGTTGGCAGAAAAGTAGCAGATGGATTTCAATCCAAACCAACGTGAGGTGATGCATATAGGCAAGTCTAATTCTAGAGCGAATTATACAATGAATGGAAGAGCCTTGGGATACATTGATGGGCAGAGAGATCTGGGAGTGCAGGTTCATTGTACCCTGAAGGTTGCTGCACAGGTGGATAGAGTGGTCAAGAAGGCATATAGTAAGCTTCCCTTCATTGGACGGGGTATTGAGTATAAGAGCTGGCAAGTCATGTTAAAATTGTACAAGACATTGGTTCGGCCGCATTTAGAACACTGTGTACAGTTCTGGTCGCCTCATTACCAAAAGGACGTGGATGCTTTGGAGAGCGTGCAAAGAAGGTTTATGAGGATGTTGCCTGGTATGCAGGGTGCTAGCTATGAAGAAAGGTTGAGTAGGTTAGGTTTATTTTCATTAGAAAAAAGGAGATTGAGAGGGGACCTGATTGAGGTTTACAAAATCATGAAGGGTACAAACAGGGTGGACAGAAACAAGCTTTTTCCCCAGGGTGAAGGATTCAATAACAAGAGGTCACACTTTCAAGGTGAGAGGTGGAAGGTTTAAGGGGGATACACGCAGCAAGTACTTCACACAGAGGGTGATGGGCGTTTGGAACGCGTTGCCAGCAGAGGTGGTAGAAGCAGGCACGGTAGAGGCAGGCATCATTTAAGATGCATCTGGACAGATGCATGATTAGGTGGGGAGCAGAGGGATACAGATGCTAAGGAATTGACCGACAGGTTTAGACAGTACATTTGGACTGGCTCAGGCTTGGAGGGCTGAAGGGCCTGATCCTGGGTTGTAAATTTTCTTTGTTCTTATGTACAAATTCATTAATTTTGGGTTGGAGTTTGCAGATTGCAACAATGTAATGTCACTCATTCTGATACTTGTTTCAGACTGATTTTAAACAGGGTTCCTTGGCTAGATAAATAGAATGAGAGAATGAGAGATAGATACCTAAGTGGAATAGTAATCCAGAACCCCCAAGCTAATGTTCTGGGGACAATGGTTTGAGTTGAAACTTTATTGCTGGAACAGCACAGCAGGTCAGGCAGCATCCAGGGAACAGGAGATTCGACGTTTCGGGCACAGGCCCTTCATTCCTGAAGAAGGGCCTGTGCCCGAAACGTCGAATCTCCTGTTCCCTGGATGCTGCCTGACCTGCTGTGCTGTTCCAGCAATAAAGTTTCAACTTTGATCTCCAGCATCTGCAGACCTCACTTTCTCCTTGGACAATGGTTTGAACCTTACCATGGTAGATGGTGAAATTTGACATCAGTTAAAAAGAAAATTTGAAATTAAAAAGCTAATGCAATGGTGACCATGTAACCCTCGTCAATTGGTGCAAAAAAACACCTGCATTAATCTCCTTTAGGAAACTGCCATTCTTACCAGGTCTAGCCTGTGTATGACCCCACACCCACAGAAATATTGTTAACCCGTAACAGCTCACTGAAAGTCATTCAGTTGTATCAGTCCTCTATAATGTCGAAAGAAAGGTGTGAAACCAAATGGACCGCCTGGCATCAACATAGGCACTGGAAACAATAACAGCAAACATAGCCCTATCACTTCTTCTTAGTCCTCTTTGTCAAACTTTTGCCAAAATTGGGAGAACTGTCCCACAGACGAATTGAGATACAGCCTGACATAGCCATTCTTTCAATGTCAGTGTCATACTTAGTAGGGGCATGGAACGCACTGCCTGCAACAGTAGTAGACTTACCAACTTTAAGGGCATTTGATAGGCATACAGATGAGAATGGAGCAGTTTAGGTTAGATGGGCTTCAGATTGGTTTGACAGGTCGGTGCAACATCGAGGGCCAAAGGGCCTGTACTGCACTATAATATTCTATGTTCTACTTACATTGTTGCAAACAGCATCATCATCATCCCAGGTATGTCCTATCCCACCCGCAGGACAAACCCAGCAGAGTTCTTGATACCACAGTATACAGTTGGGAAGAAATTACCCTGGGAGATGGTAACCTCATGAACTGTCATTTCCCCACTCTACCACTATGACCAAACTGGGAGATAATCCTTGTTCAATCAAAAGTCTGGAAGGGCAAACCAGAAGCAGAACCAGTCACACCTAAAAATGAGAGAGTCAATTTGGCGAAACCACAACACAGGACACCCTGCATGCCAAACAGCAAAATCAGCATGTCGTAGATTTTCCTGTTCCTTGGTTGCTGCCTGACCAGCTGTGCTTTTCCAGCACCACTCTAATGTAGACTCCGATTTCCAGCATCTGCAGTCTTCACTTTTGCCTATGTAAAAGACAGGGCTAAGCAATCCCACAACTATCAAGTTATATCCAGCTCTGCAGTCCAGTCACGAATGGTGGTGAACAACTGAACAAATAGGAGGGTAAGGTTCCACAAATATTTCTGTCCCCAACTGATAAGGTGTACATTCGTGCAAACGTTGGGGCTATCTTCAACCAGAGGTGCCAAATGAATAATTCACCTCGGGTCTCATCCAGACATCTCCAGAATCACAGGTGCCAATCTTCAAACAATTCTTTTCGCATTCTGTGATAATCAAGAAACAGCTGAAGATACTGCATACGAGAAAGGCTACGGAACTTGACAATATTCTTATTGAACATGTATTCTCCAGAACGAGTTGCTATCCTAGCCTCGCTATTGCAATACAGCTACAATGGCATCTATACAAATGTGCAAAATTGTCTATATTCACCCTGTGCACAGAAAAGCAGGGCAAATCCAATTAGCACCCTATCAGTCTGATCTTGATCAATAGTCAAGGAAGGAACTAGCAACAGTGCTATCAAACAACACTTACAAAGAAATAACCTGTTCACTGATGCTCAGTTTGGGTCCACCATGATCTTTTGGCTCCTCGTCTGATTACAGTCCTGATCCAAACACAGGATTATTAGCATGCCAAAGCAGCATGCAATAGATAAAGCTAAGCAATCTGACAATTAATGGATAAGACCTAGTTTTGCAGTCTGACCCAGTCATGACAGTGATGAATAATTAAACAATTAACACAAGGCAGTAGCTCCACAAATATACCCATCGTTAATGAAGGGCAACTCCAGCACATCAGTGCCAAAACACAAGGCTGAAACATGTGCATCCAGATTTGGGTCTGAAATACTGTCGTTATAAGCATTTTTCATAACTAGCTAGAAGTGGTGAGTAGATGATTCATCTTGGCTTCCTCCTGAAGGCCCCTGCTTCAAGAAATGGCTGAAGGAATACTAAATGCTGCAAAGGCTATGGGCCCAGACAGTATTCCAACATTAGTATTAAAAACATCTGCTCCAGTAGCAGCTATGCCCCCAGACAAGCTGTTCCAGTAAAGTCACAACACTGGCATTTACCCAACAATGTGGAAAAATGCCCAGCTATACCCTGTCCAAAAAAACAAGCCGGGGTCTATTAGTCTACCCTTAGTCTAAGTTACAGAAGAGTTCGCCAACAGTACTATCAAGTGGCACTTGCAAAAGCAATAACTAACTCACTGAAACTCTGCCTGGGTTTTGACAGGCAACTCAGCACCTGACCTCATTAGAGCCTTCATTCAAACATGGATAGAACAGCTGATTTCCAAAGGGGAGGTAAGAGTGACTGCCCTTGATATCAAAGCAGTATCTGACTATGGCATCAAAGAGCACGGGCAAAACAGGAGTCAATGGAAATAAGAGGAAACTCTCCACTAGTTGAAGACATACTAAGCACAAAGTAAAATTGTTATGGTTATTGGTGCCCAAGGCATCTGTGCAGGTGTTTTTCATGCAAGATTCCTCAGACCAACCATTTTTCGGTATTGCATTAATGACCCACCCATCACCATAAGTTCAGAAGTGGGATGTTTGTTTACGATGGCACAATATTCGGCATCTGTGTGCTCATTTATACAGTACAAGTCAAGATGGAACAATACCCACTTGCCTGGATGAGTGTAGCTGCAACAACACTGGAAATTTGTCATCATCAGGACAAAGTATCCCACTTGATTGGCATCCCATTCACCACCTTCAATATGGTCTCCATTTGTCACTGACACACATTGGCAGCAAAGTGCCAACTGCAAGCTGCAATGCAATAACTCACCAAGTTTCCTCCAAAAGGACCCTCCAAATCTGCAACCTCTATCACTTATATGGACTAGGACAGCAGATTCACAGGAACACCTCCAACTGCAAGTTTCCCTTCAAGCCAGACACTATCCTGACATGGAACTATCTGACTGTGCCTTCACTAACACTGGATCAAAAACCTGGAACTTGTTTTCTAATAGCACTGTCTCTGTGTGTTCCTGCAATCCAAGGGCAGAAGTTCAATAAGAAACTTGCCCTACCTTCTCTTGGGCAAGTAGAATGGGCAATAAATCCTGGTCCAGCTATCCCATGACTGAACAACTAAAACCCATATGCCCATGACAATTTCAGCTAAATACTTTACAGGTTAATACCAGTTGGAAAGATTCCTCGTAGGTATAAACAAAGATGTTTCAATAAATTTCCTGTCAATTTAATAACTTCGGCATTGCATTGTCACATAAGAACAACTAAGATGAGGTTTGAAGCTCAACACCAATTTCGTTAAATTTAAAAGGCTTTGTGAACATACTGTGTTAAAATAACCACAAGAGGCAGCAGTTAGCAGCAGTGGATTATTTCAAATTATTGAAAGGACCCAAGGGGTGAGAAAGAAAGCAGAAAGAAAATGTGGGAAAAAAAGCTGTCCAAAATGACATCATCTACTTAATGCAACAATCGAGTTGAAGAGATACAGTCAGCCCCAGTCTAGCAGCTGGGCCATTTCATTCTACTTAAGTTTAAACCACAGCACTGTTGCATGCAAAGACCAGCAATGGCCCAACCTACCTTTTCTGCAACACTTGGCTGCTGAATTTCAGCTTGTTCTGTCTTTGTTTCTGTAGCATTTGAGATGGACTCCTCAATGCTATTGGTGACCTAGATAAACAACATTTTGTTTTGACAAGATATTATTGTGATGTTTGCTGACAACTGTGCAGTGTTCAGTAACGTTTGTGACTTTTCAGTTACTTCAGCAACCATATCTACATGCAGCAAGAACTGGATAATGCTCAGACTCAGACTGAGTGGCAAGTAACATTTGCACCACACAAATGCTAGACAATAACCAGCCCCAACAAGAGAATTAAATCATTTCCTCTAGACTTTCATAGCAATATTACCATTGAATCACCCACTATCAACATCCCCAGTGTTACCATTGGCCAGAAAGTTAACTGAAGAAATAATGTGCCTTTCAGAGAAGAGGCTGAGCATTCCCATAGTAACTCACCTCCTGGCTCCTCAAAGTCTGTCCACCAACTACAAGGCACAAGTCCGGAGTGTCATGGAATAATTGCCCAGATGAGTGCAGTTCTAACAACACTAAAATAGCTCAACACCATTAAGGACAAAGCAATTCATTTGACTAAATGTTCTTTGCACTACCTTAAATGTTGCTCCCTTCACAACCAATGCACAGTATATGTCATTTACAAGATGACTGCAGAAACTCTCCAAGGGTCCTTCAGTAGCTCCTACCAAATTCTGATCATTATCCCCTAGGAAGGTGGACAGGAGTAGGAGAACACTATCGCCTGCAAATTACCCTCCAAGCAACACACACCATTCTGACCTAGAACTATATTACCACTCCTTCCCTGCTGCTGAGTCAAAACCATTCCTAACCATTTTAGTGTACACCATTGTTTCAATGTGACAGTTCACCACTACATTAAACTGCAATTAGGAATGAGCAACAAATGTTGGGATGAGCTAGTAATGCTCAAAAACTAGGAAAGAACAAAAAGTTAAATTTTGAAGATGTATATAACATTGAGCAAAGGCAAATATTGAATTTAAGATTTTAAAATCACAATATGTGAACTCAGTAGCATATGCAATGGCTTACCACTGCCTCGTTAATAACCGCTTCCTTCTCCAATGGGCTGTACTTTTCAATATTTTCCTTGTGGTCAGTGGGCTCACTTACACTGTTGCTGAAATCATACGGCTCAACACTACCATTGATAACAGCAGGTCGCACAGGACTACGCCAATTCATTTGATTGTTGAGGCTTTCCTCAGATTCTTGTAGTGCAGACAACTTAGATTTTGCCTTTGAATATAAAATTCAAGTAATCATGACAAGTGTCGGACAAGTATTTACCAGACAATCTGAAAGATTCAGCACACACCAATATAAAGCATCTTAAATGCAGCAGAACTAATGTGAATATGAATTATGTAACATTTTGTGTATGAAACAGGCATTTTGTTAGGAAATACCAATATTATTGAACTGTAATGGAAATTGTGTACAGCTAGAGTACATTTTTACAAGTTTTTTATTCTAGATTTTATTTCCAGATCTTTTACAATTCCAAACTGTTTTTGACTAATGATTTGGAGATGCCGGTATTGGACTGGGCTGTACAAAATTAAAAATCACACAACACCAGGTTATAGTCCAACAGGTTTAGTTGGAAGCACTAGCTTTTGGAGTGCTGCTCCTTCATCAGGTGGTTGCGACAACCACCCAATGAAGAAGCAGCACTCCGAAAGCTAGTGCTTCCAATTAAACCTGTTGGACTATAACCTAGTGTTGTGTGATTTTTAGTTTTTGACTAAGACTCACTTAGCAAATAAAAAGGTTACTGCATCCACGAAATAAAAATGCACATTACTCATTAGCAAGCAGTTTTGTGGGCGGCACGGTGGCACAATGGTTAGCACTGCTGCCTCACAGCGCCTGAGACCCAGGTTCAATTCCCGCCTCAGGCGACTGACTGTGTGGAGTTTGCACATTCTCCCCGTGTCTGCGTGGGTTTCCTCCGGGTGCTCCGGTTTCCTCCCACAGTCCAAAGATGTGCAGGTCAGGTGAATTGACCATGTTAAGTTGTCCATAGTGTTAGGTAATGGGTAAATGTAGGGGTATGGGTGGGTTGCGCTTCGGCGGGTCGGTGTGGACTTGTTGGGCCGAAGGGCCTGTTTCCACACTGTAATGTAATCTAAATCTAATCTAAAAAGCAGGTAATTATACACAAATCCAATGAATTGCAAATTCTTTCAATTTAGCTGTCCTGATTGTTGCACATTCTCAAGTCACCAGAAAATGAAACAAGTTTTTAATACAGGTAGTTTCAAAACTACAAAGCCAGACGTAGGAGTTTAAATTGCCCTGGATCAAAATTTGTAGCAAGAACATAAATGGTAATATAAACTCATGTCAGCTGCTCTTGTAGCACCATATACAACCACGTAGGATTCAGAAGAATGAGTTATCAGTTACTGAATATGAAATACAGGGCTAAAAATGTGTTGCTGGAAAAGCGCAGCATGTCAGGCAGCATCCAAGGAGCAAGAGAATCGACGTTTCGGGCATGAGCCCTTCTTCAGGAAGCGACGCTCATGGCCGAAACGTCGATTCTCCTGCTCCTTGAATGCTGCCTGAGTGGCTGCACTTTTCCAGCAACACATTTTCAGCTCTGATCTCCAGCATCTGCAGTCCTCACTTTCTCCATGAAATACAGGAGTTAAGTATAGTATTTAATTCGCCTCTTCAGTATAAATTGTGTCTGTTTTGGTAATTTAGTGTAATGAGCAGCGGCACAAAAATAAACTATGTAACTCACCCACAATGAATTGCCTCTATGAAGGGACACAACAGCACTCAAGGTGTCAATGTTGAGTTTATCCAAACAAAGAGATGACCACCCAGATTAGAACAGCATGCACCTATTCGGTACTATTTATCATAGGGGTATGGTCAACATCACAGATGACTTATGTCCACAACTTTTTCCAGCTAGTGACAGATTGGGTCTTGGGTCAGGTATGGCATGGTTACATACAAAGCCCTTAACGCCATCTAGAAAACTAATCAGACTGCAATCTGAGAAGTATTAAGTAATAATCAGTCAAATGTCTCGAAAATAGAAGGTGGACTGAACAATCCCAAAATCAACTGAATCAATCGGCCAGACTACACAAATCTTTTAAGAAAGTTAACAAATTCCATTCATGCTATTCAACCACACTGATTTAAAACTGACGTTCACAATACATTTGAACTTTAGTAGTCCTCAAAAAGATCATTTTCTGACTAGAAACACTTCAAAGCCATGTCCAGGTTACAAAGGGGAATATTTAAAACATTCTTTAGTCCAAATCCTACTATAAAGTGAGAGGCTTAACCTTTTCTTTTAATTGCTTGATCTGACAACAGCTTTAGAATAAGCTTAATTTTTTTTTAAATCAGCATTATGTAATTTATATAGTTATCATTCAAAATTGACATTCACTGTGCAACATTATCTAAATGACAACAAACCTTCCTGGTTTACTTAAACAAGCAAAGATTGTGGACAATAGCTATCATGCTAGAAATAACGTAGCAATCTTTACTCAAAATATAAACCCATTTCAATGAATGTACACCAAAAAATACCCTCATTATAGCCAAATACAGCAGTAAAGACAGAAAAGACCATCTATGATGCCAAAACTAAACAGGGCCTAAAGCCAATCACTGATATATCTAAAGATTAAAAATAAGGTGAAGCATTACCTAAATACTGGTCATGTTGAAAGAACTTGGAATTCAAAGCACTGCTCAGTTCGTTATCAAGTTCAAAAGTACTTCACAGCCAATGAATTACATTTTTAAACTATTGTCCTTGTTTTGTAGGAGATGTGACATTTATATTATGCATTTTTATAAATAAAGCAATAAAGAGTGAACTAAAATACGTTGTACAATATGAAATTCTCATTGGATACTACTTTTGATAGTATTTCTGATATTGCAGTAAATGATAAACATTTCAACCCTCCCTCTCAGATATAATAAAATAATCTGCTATGATGTTTACAAACAATGACCCATTTACCTGACTAATCTCATGGTGAGATGTCTGTAGAGATTGCTGCATGGGCTCCAATTGCATTTGGCTGGCCTCCATACGTTCTTGCAGTTCTGCTGTCTCCAAATGAAGTCGGTTCAGCTCCTCCTTTGCTTTGATGAGCTCTTCTTCACAAGATAATATATCGGTTTCCTGAGCTGAAATTTCAGTCTTTAGTGATGTGATCTGAAACCAAAGTGAACAATGTGAATGTACAACAGATACAAACACATTTGCTTTCTACTGAATTTTTAAAAAAGTACTGTTATGCTGTTTCTCTGTTGCCCTAAGAACGTGCTGCATTCTATTCTCCATAGGTTCAAACGTCACACTGTAATAGCATGCAGACCAACTTTTAACTTGGAATGACTGAATACGAGCTCTCCAGGACAGACATAGCAACCCTTGCAAGCAACAAGGAAAAGCAGGTTCTTCATTTGTTGCCAGCCAGCACTCTGATGAAAACTTGACTTCTGGTTAAAGAGCATAAATCTGTAAAAATTAAGATCTCTCCAAGATTCAACTTCGCAAGGTTGCAAGAAAATATTACTGCTGTGGGCCTTGCTGCCAGAAGTTGGTTTGGGATTCTAAAACTGAGGGAAACAATTTCAACATGTGGCTCAGCAAAATGGACAGAAGCAAACATGTAAGAAGCTGGGAGTAACTGCAGACTTGTTCCTGTAAAGAATGTAACATAATGCATAATGGGGTTACCACTTAAATAACTAAGGGATATCTGTTTAAGACCATTAGTTGGCTGCTAAGAAATGTTTAGATGATGTTGATATTAGTTTATTACTGTAAAAGTTTGATATCTTGTTGCAATATACCTATGATTGTAGATTTAAATTCATATGACCTTTCCACTTCTTGAGCTCTTTCCACCAATTAGATGATTAATCTGTACAGTATATCTTCTTATTCACTTAATAGCCTTAGC
Source organism: Chiloscyllium plagiosum (assembly GCF_037043375.1). NCBI lineage: Eukaryota > Metazoa > Chordata > Chondrichthyes > Orectolobiformes > Hemiscylliidae > Chiloscyllium > Chiloscyllium plagiosum. The sequence goes on along the minus strand of NW_028270147.1, from coordinate 46,842,529 downwards.
CAACAAAATCCTATCAATCTATCTCAGACTAGAAATTTTCAACTGATCTAACGTCCATTGTATTTTTGAAAAAACAGTAACCTTTATGAAGAAGATGTTTTCATTTGCTTTGCTATTACACAGTAAAGAACCTTTATTCCAGTCAGCAACTCCTTGGGACATGTGTAGCATTGAAATTTAAGCTACTCTGTCAGGAACGGAATTTTAATATGTCAAGTGTCTTCTGCAATTGCTTAGCAATAAGGAAATAAATGTGACATTTAAACAGGATATGACTTTAAGTACTGGAACCTTAGTTGAATGAATTCTATCAGCCATACCAATCCATTAACCAATCATGCATATCATTATAATCACAAGCAACCAGGACTTACCAACTCTGTCTCATCAGTGCACTTCTGTCTGATGTCATTAAGCTGCTCCTCCAATTGATGTTTTTGTTGATCTAAGCCATTGAGCACTTCTTGGACTTGTTGCCTCTGGTCTTGTAACTTTTGGAGGTTTGTACTTTCTTTATCAACTTCATCTTGGAGGTCCTGGAGACAAAATATTCATTGTTACGAAAACACTTTTTATTACAAAAATGCATTCGTGTTTGATGTGGATTATTATTACAATCGTCACAACAGAATTTTAATTTCACTACCTAGAACATTTTGATGAAAGCCTAAAGAATGATTCAAATTTGGGCTGGGTGTCCTCCTCTTTTGATGTATCACCCAATAATACAACAAGATGCTCCCTCAGATACTAAAGCAGATCATGTACAAATGCAACAAAATCTGGACAAGATCCAGGCTTGGGCTGACAAGTGATAAGTAACATTTGGAACATACAAATGCCACACTATGACCATCATCAATAAGAGAAAAACTAATCACCATCCATTAACATTCCATGGTGTTATCATGACTGACTCCCCCACTGTCAACATCCTGGGGGTTACCATTACTCAGAAACTCAACTGGACTTGCCACATAAACACTTTGGCTGCAGGAGCAAGTCAGAGGCTAGGAATACTCTGGCAAGTAACTCACCTCCTGACTCCCTAAAGCCTGGCCATCATTTACAAGGCAGCAGTGAGAAGTGTGATGGAATACTCCCAGCTTGCCTGGATGGGTGCAGCTCCAACAACACTCGAGAAGCTTGGTACTACTGAGGACAAAGCAGCCCACTTGACTGACACCACAAGCATCCAATCCCTCTACCACTGATGCTCAGTAGCATCAGTGTGTACTGTCTACAAGATGCACTGCAGAATTCACCAAAGATCATCATACAGCACTTTCCAAAACCCAAGAACACTGCCATCTAAGAAGGTCAACAGCAGCAGATATATGGGAACACCACCACTTTCAAGTTCCCCTCCAAGCCACTCACCATCTTGACTTGGAAATATCTCACTGTTCCTTCATTGTCGTGAGGTCAAAATCCTGGAATCCCCTCCATAATCGCATTGTGGGTCTACACACAGATAGACAGCAGTGGCTCAAAAAGGCAGCTCACCACCTTCTCAAGGGTAATTCGTCATGGGCAATAAATGCTGACCAAATAGCAATTAATCAACATCCCACTAATAAATTTAAAAAACATAACGTAATAAAGTGACCCCACAGTATTTCACAGGAGAACAGTAAACTAGGCATGTGAGGTGTGGTGTTTGTCTTTTCACTTGCTGCTTCAAAACGATGATTTGCTTGTGCTTTCAGTTTACTGTGTTGCATGTGCTGCACTCATCTCTATATTAAGATCAAAGGGTGATCACTTTACTGAATGACTATGCTCAGTCTACAAGAGTGATTCCCACTTATAGTTGCTTGCAATTTTTATTCTTTATCATGTTAATTGTTATTTATCCCAGCTTCAATCTTCCCTGAACTTTCAATATCATTCCAATGAAGCTTTTTTAGTCATTTTATTGCCTTCCAGACTTAACATTAAGTTCACCACTTTTAGATTCATAGATCACCTGCTTTTGAGTATAGCTTTTGCTTTTGGGAAATTAAAATCTTAACCATGGAAAATGGGATAAATGTAATTAAATGAAACTTGGAGCTTATTTTTTCATGAAAAGGTTAGGGCCAATGTCGACTTTAAAAGGCTAACAGGTACAAAGCTAAGATCATAACGCAGCATATGAGCTTATAGAATTAAAGAGCTGGGGAACATGTTTGCAATGCTTGCAATAAAGGGCAGAACACACAGTGTTTTTGTAGTTAGAGCTAAGTTTGTCTAAAAGCATTCAGTAAACAGAAAGATTGCAAAAACTTCAAATCAAAAAGAAATTTTAAATGGTAACTTGATGTCAGCACAGAGCAGCTATATCATGGAGATGGGTAGAGTGTAGGAAGGTTTTCTGGTTTCAATTAATCATGGTGTTTGTTGAGATGGTTAGCTACAGTTTGAATATGGTTTGCAACTCATTAAAAGAAAACAGCTCAAGTAAATGACAGTTAAAAAGATGTGCATTATTAGCAGAGAAAATACTTCCATGTGTGGAACCCAGGTGAAATTTAATCTCAATCTGAATTTTGAAAATGAATAGATGATTTTCTAAATCAGAAGCTACTGGAAAAATCTACTGTAATCCTCCGCAGAGCCTTGTGTCAAAAGAAAGCATCATGCAGATTAGTTTGAAAATATTAAGAAAGTGCCCAAAACAAGAGATGAGGCATTAACAGGGAAGCAATGGCAGGTGGAAGGTGTCGAAGTGGAGCAGAAAAAAATTATCCAGAGGACTGGGCCACACTCCTGGGGTTCCTACAGAAATAAACAACTTTAAAATTGATGTATAAGAAAATTCTTGGAAACTGAAAAGTAAACCTGAATGCAAAACATGCGTAGTTGTAAAACAAAAAGTTAATTCAATAGTGTTTAATTAATATAAAATGAAGTTTGTTTTGCTTCAAAAGAAAATAAAAATCTTGTAATGTAATATTATAGATTAAAATGAGATGTTGGAATTTCTCTTTAAATGTAAATGATCCCTATCTGGATCAGAACCAATGTGTCATTTTCTCTAAATCAACAGGTACTGGCATTGATTTTGCTGTAATCATTCATATTTCTCAACCCATCTATTGTTAGTTTACTCAGTCCATTTCTACTCTCCTGTGCCTTGCACTATGCTTTTTTTGTCACTTAGCCACACCCACAGCTTGGCTGTTCCAGTACAAGTACAATACTTGTCCAAAGATGCACATGTTAGGTGAATTAGTCATACTAAATTACCCAGTGTTCAGGGATGTGTCGGTTAAGTGCATTAGCCATGGGAAATGCAGGGTTTCAGGGATAGGGTAGGGGGATGCATTTTGGAGGGTCGTGTTGATTTGTTGGGCTGAGCTGCCTGTTTCCACATTGTGGCGATTCTATGGATTCAATGAATACTTGATAGCCTATCTGGCAGTTTGTAAAATTGCCCAGGTATGTCCTGATCACAAAAAGTAGGACAAATGCAATCATGCTATTATGCTCATCATCTTCCTCTCAAATCACTAAAAAGTACTGCCAAGAGCAATGCTCAAAATACACAGAGGAGAGGAGCAAATCTGACCCTGAATTTCCCAGACAACCCAGGAAAATTCACAACAGAAAAGCCATGATGAATAGAATGGAAGCATTGGGAGAGAAGTTGCACTTCCATGTTTGCTGCAACATGAGAGTGGAACAATCTGTGACTGAAGAGCAACTAGTTGTTAGATAACAAGTGCCAACAGTAAGAGTGATGCAAGAAGAGTAGAATGGTGGGTGAATGTTCTGGCAGCTGGTGGAGATGAAGTTTGGAGTGTTGTGAGCAGGATCATGAGCATTGGCCTGGAGTCAAGAGCCAGTTGATACAGTAAAGATTTTGCTCAATTCTTAAATGGAGATTGAAATTTGAGATGCAGTAAGAAAAAAGGTTACTAATTGCTTGGTTAGAATATTCCAGCACTGTGAGGTATGTTCAAGATGAAGACTTTTCGTACTTAGAAGTATGTGCCAGTTAATTTCACCATAAAACTTTCGTTAGCAACTTATCTTGTGGTCTTGCACCATAAGATAGAGGAGCAGAATTAGGCCATTTGACCCAGTGAGTCTGCTCCGCCATTCCATGATGGCTGATAGGTTTTTCAACCCCTTTCTCCTGCCATCTCCTGATAACCCTCGATTCTCTTACTGATCAGGAACCGGTCTTAGTAGGCTGGCCTTCACAGCCTTCTGTAGCAATTACTTCCAGCGTATTGGCCCTTTGGCTGAAAAAATATCTCCTCATCTCAATTCCAAAGGATCACCCCTTCAACTGTGAGGCTGTGCTCTCAGGTCTTAGAGTGTCCTACTTGTGTAAACATTTTCCCCACATCCACCCTAACCAAGCCTCTCAGTATTCTCTAAGTTACAATCAGATTGTCCATTATCCTTCTAAACTCCATTGAGCAGAGACCCTGAGTCCTCAACTGCTCTTCATATGATAAGCCATTCATCTCTAGTATCATTCATGTAAACCTCCTCCAGAACCCCTCCAAGGCCAGCATATCCTTTCTCAGGAATGGGGTCCAAAAGTGCTCACAATATTCCAAATGCAATCTGACCAGAGCCGTATACAGCCCCAGCAGTACATCCCCACTCATACATTCTATCCATTTTGAAATGAACGCTAACACTGCATTTAGCCTTCCTACCTGCCAAGTAACCTGCATGTTAACCTGAAGAGAATCTTAGACTAGGATTTTCAAGTGCCTTGATGCTTCAGATTTCCAAAGCCTTTTCCCATTTAGAAGATAGTCAAAGCTTCCCCAAGTGCATTATCTCACACTTTCTCACTTGGTATTCCATCTGCCACTTTTCTGCCCACTCTGCTAGCCTGTCCAAATTCTCCTGCATCTTTTGTTCCTCCTCTACCTACCTTGATAATGTATCAAGAAATCATTTTCCTTGAACATTGTGGCTTTAAGTTAAATGGGGTTGGTAATTGAGAATATTGTTGAATTTTTATAAATTCTGCTTTTGTGCAAATCCAAATACACACAGTGAACACAATTACTGAAAGTAATGTTATAAAGTGACTTCATTACCCAATAAATGGAGTGAACGAGAACATAAAAGTAGCCCCGAAAGCTAAAAAGCAGTCCCCAACAATCAAAACATAACATTCAAGAGAAACTCTTGGGTGAAAACAAGTGTACCCTGGTCACCATGGCTATCAAGTGGCATGCACACAGCAACAACCCATTCACTGATCCTAAGTTTAGGTTCCATCAGGTCTAACAGCTGCTGACAACATCACAGATCTGGTACAAATCTGGACAAAACAGCTGAATTTCCAGAGATGAGGAGAAAGCAACCCCTGCATCAAGGAGACCAAGCAGAACTGGAGGTGTCAATGGGAATTGGGAAGAGTGTCCACTGTTTAGAGTCACACCTAGCACAAAGGAAGATGGTTGTGGTTATTGTTGGCCAACCATCCCAGTTCCAGGCATCAATGCAACAGTTCCTCAGCATAGTGCTGTCGGCCCAACCGTTTCAATGGCTTTGCTCCTGCATAAAGTCAAAAGTGGGAATTTTCACTGATGAATGCACAATGTTCAGCACAAACAAACAGATATTTGGTAGTACAGACTTTGAATACTGTACAGAAGAGGGAGATCTTGTAGACTGATTTCTCTTCGAGAAAGAAACTCAGGAAATGAAATCATACCACACAATATATCCACAGGAGAAAAAAAACGTGCTGAATAGTAAAAGATTACTGAATGGGAAGTGGACTCTAGGGCTGACGCAGTGCATAAAAAAAAGTAACAGAAGTTCGCAAGTAGTTCAAAAATATGTACAAGCATTTAACATTCTATTTGTCTGCAGAAATGAAGTGTTACAAAGAGTTTCTAATGCAACATACATGCCATGTAAGTACCAAGCAAAGTCGATCTCCATTTTGTATGAATTTAACCATCTTCCTTTGATATTTAATGCCATTATCATGTGAATTCTCCGCCTGCTTTGACATTGCGCCGCGCCCCACCCGGCCCCAACAACCATCATACCAGCTCAAAGTTAGCTCTAGTTCTCTCAGATGCTCCTAACCAGTTGTGCAATTTCAGAATTTTGCTTTCATTTCACATTTTCAGAACCAATGCTAAATCACTTACTTTCCACAATCGGGGTGTTTCAGCTACTTGTTCCTAAAGAAACTGAAATTGTATTTAGTTTGGTCAATTATGTTATTGCAGTTTGGTCTTCCTTATTTCATCAGTATTGCAGTAAGACATCTGATTCTCTGCTCCATTTTCCCAAAGGCAGTCAGCATTCTTCTACATTGCACACATTTTGTTTTAACAGAAGAGGTAACAGCCAACCGTGGAAGACAAGGAGGTTACAAAAAAAACCTTAAAGGACAAAATTTACAAAAATGCAAAAACAAAAGCAAAGATCTTGACCAGAAAAGCAAAGATCAAAATGGATCAAAAATGTAGTAAGAAATATATTTTTTAAAAAAGGGAGAATGGCAAGAAACCTACAAGGAAAATTTTAAAAAAAGGAATGTTTCAGCAATTGTATCAGTAAAGAGGGAATGGCTGAAGACCAACACAAGGTCAAAAAAAAATTATGAAATGCATCTTAATAATTGTATCAGCAATTACAGTGGAGAAATGGGCTAGTATGTCAGACATCCTAAGGGTACTAACTTTGAATCAGGAAGTAAGATTCACCCAAATAAAATAATATAAAAATTGATTTGAGTGACAAATCCAAAAGCATTAAAATGTCTTCCATCCTTGTTTATAAAAAGGAAATCAGTGAAAACATTGCAGGTGTGGTGACCATAATTTTTCAACATGTTCTCAGTTTTAACTTTGTCGCTGTAACTTTAATTCATGGCGATACCACACCTTTGTTGGCGGCATGGTGGCACAGTGGTTAGCACTGCTGCCTCACAGCACCAGAGACCCAGGTTCAATTCCCGCCTCAGGCGACTGACTGTGTGGAGTTTGCACGTTCTCCCCGTGTCTGCGTGGGTTTCCTCCGGGTGCTCCGGTTTCCTCCCACAGTCCAAAGATGTGCAGGTCAGGGGAACTGGCCATGCTAAATTGCCCGTAGTGTTAGGTAAGGGGTAAATGTAGGGGTATGGGTGGGTTGCGGGTCGATGTGGACTTGTTGGGCCGAAGGGCCTGTTTCCACACTGTAAGTAATCTAATCTAATGTAATCTAATCTAATTTAACCCTGCAGTTCAGGTAAAATTGAATTCCATTTATTTTATCACGACATGATAATGGTGAAAAATTCTGTTCTCAAAGAAATGAGAGGAATTTGATCAACTCAAAGACTTCAGCTCCAAATCTTACAAATCAGCAATTCTTAATGAGATAGAATGAGAACACCTGAATTTTAGATTTAAAATACAAAGGCTTTTAGCTGCTATTATTTTAAAATAACTATAATTAAACAAACGTCTAAAGCAAATAAAAAACTGCAAACGTTTTCGTAATCCATTCCAGAGACTCAAAATTATGTGAAAACATTCCGCTAACATTGCATGAAACTCGTTATTTAATGTTGATCCATTTTAATGTAAATTATTTGCAGAGATACAACACTTCACACAACTTAGCGAGCAGGACTGAGATACTAATTCAGTTATCAAAATATTTACATTATTGCTATGGTTTAGTGCACTCAATGAAAAGTCCTTCAGTACAACCATCACTACAGAAGGATATTTTAAAATGTTTAGTCATCTACTTTACGTACATTTACAAAGAAAATCAAATTTCTCTCTCAAACAGATATTCCGATTTGAATTGAATTTATTAAAGGGCGGCACGGTGGCTCAGTGGTTAGCACTGCTGCCTCACAGCACCAGGGACCCAGGTTCAATTCCAGCCTTGGGTGCCTGTTTGTGTGGAGTTTTCACATTCTCCCTGTGTCTCCATGGATTTCCTCCAGGTGCTCTGGTTTCCTCCCACAGTCCAAAGATTTGCAGGTTCAGTGAATTGGCCTATAGTGTTAGGTTTTTAGTCAGAGGGAAATGGGTCTGGGTGGGTTTCTCTTCAGAGGGGCGGTATGGACTTGTTGAGCCGAAGGGCCTATTTCCACATTGCACGGAATCTAATCTAATCTAAAAGTAGGGCAATGCATGGACAATCAAATATATAACAGCTAATAAAGGTATGATGAATGTATATAAATTTTGACAGGGATTTTGTTTCTTAGACAATTCCTTGTGGAGCTGTAGGTTGCACACAGTTTGATGTGCAACCTACAGCTCAGGTTTTGTTTCCAAATTTTCAGGAAGTAACAAACACTGAATTTGGAATACTTGTTTTGCTACCTTCACCAAAGTAGGCATAGTAAAAATGCAGATATGACAGACTTCTGATAAGAGGCTTACCAATCTACACAAAGCTAAAGAAACAATCCCAACAACTTTGAAACTGGTACAACATATGCCTATATGTATAAATAGATTTCATTGAGTGGGCTGCAACACTCCATTTCAAAATTTCTCAAAACTGTCCATGTCAAAGTGAAGTCCACAGTAGAAAAAACAATTTTGAAGCTTCAATATTAACTTATAGTGTCAGTTACATAGCTGCTGACAATTGATATAATACTATTTGCTAACTGTAGACACTTATCTGCAGATATTTCTTCTACCCATTCATCACTTACGTACATGATCTGGCTCAATCCCTAAATTTATGACACACAGTTGCACTTTCATTGTTTAAGACAATACTCTTGCTTTGCCTAACAATAATTTTTCTCCCACCCAAATTAACATTTCACACCATATTAGGAATGTTGTCTCCAAGCAAAACATTACAGGAACTACAACTCTCATTATGTACTTGCATCACCAACCCTTCACTTAGTTGACAGGTCTGATCAGTTCATGCAATTAAGGAAACAAGAAAAAAAATCTGTCAAAAGCCAAAAAAAGTGCAACAATGGTGGTAATTCAACTGTATACAGGGGTCACGATTTGGAGATGCCGGTGTATAAAGTTAAAAATCATACAACACCAGGTTATAGTCCAACAGGTTTATTTGGATGCACACTAGCTTTCGAAGCGTCGCTACCACCTGATGAAGGAGGGACGCTCCGAAAGCTAGTGCGCTTCCAATTAAACCTGTTGCACTATAACCTGGTGTAGTGTGATTTTTAACTTTGTATACAGGGGAACCTCGATTATCCGAACACCAATTATTCGAAAATCGGATTATCCGAAAGAGATCTCGAGGTCCCGACAGAAACATTATATCAAAGATGTGTGTCCAACATTAATCGCATCTTTTGTTTACAATGACTAAAAGTGCTGCTGAGAACAGTCCTGGACTGATGGCAGCGCAGGCACCATCTTTAAATGACTGATCTCCGACCCCCTCTGTCTCTCCCCACACTTTCCCTAAAGTTCTACACAGGCATGTACTCTGAACCCCCCCCCCCCCCCCCCCCCGCCCGCAGATATTCTCTCTAACATTGTCCTGTACAGGGCAAAGTGGAACCTGTCAAAATGTTGCAGTAAAACGTGTGTGCGCGAACGTGCGTGCACACTATTTGGAGACTCACCCTCTAAAAGGTAGTAGCAGAAAAAGCAGCAGTCTTGCTGTCGATGTCCAATCCGGCTGCCCCGGTGAGAATGGATTGGGTGGGGTTGGGGGCAGACGGGGTCATACGGGGGGTGGGGGGGGGGGGTGGGCAGGGGGACGGTACTGGGGTGGAAGGGGAGGGGTGGGCAGGGGGTCAGTGTTGGAGGTGGGCAGGGGGCTGCGTGGGGGACCGGTGTTGGATGGGGTTGGAGGTGGGCAGTGTTGGATGGGGTTTGGGGGCTGGGTGGGAGACCGGTGTTGGATGGGGTTGGAGGTGGGCAGGGGGCGGTGTTGGGTGGAGTTTTGGGGGCCGGTGAGGGGAGTGTTGGAAGGAGTTTGGGGGGCAGTGTTGGAGGGGGTTTGGGGAGGGGGGGGGGGGAAGAACGGTGTTGGACGGGGTTTGGGGGCCGGGTGGGGAAGCAGTGTTGGGTGGGGTTTGGGGGCCGGGCAGGGGAGTGTTGGGAAGGGTTTGGGGACAGTGTTGGATGGGTTTGGGGACAGTGTTGGATGGGGTTGGGGGGCCAGGTCGGGGAGCAGCGTTGGATGGGGTTGGGCGCGGGCGGTGTTGGACGAGTTTGAGGGGGGCAGGCAGGGGGGCTGTTTTGGACAGGGTTGGGGGAGCGGGCGGAGGTGCAGTCTTGGACGAGGTTTGCGGGGCCGGGCGGGGGGCGGTATTGGCCGGAGTTGGGAGGGGCAGGGGTGGGGGGTTGCACACACTATGCTGCTGCTAGTCTCCTGAATGGGGAGCAGACTTAAAAGAAAACTCCAAGCCCCAGAGGAAAGGCGAGCCCCAGAGGAAAGGCAATGAATCGATTAACCGAATAATCCATTACCCGAACGAAATAGTGCCCCCCCCATCTTGTTGGGATAATCGAGGCTCCTCTGTATTTCTAGAAACAGCAGATGCTGCCAACATTGATTATCTTATCTTGCATGAACAAAAAGCAAAAACAATGCTGCATACAATTGAGAAATGCAACTTAAACTGCATTCAACATGTCTTGACATTTTGCTCAAAAATAATATTAGTGTCATCATTAAAGGTGATCCTAGGTTACTCTCCTTTAAAGAAATAAAGTGAATCTCTGATTTTACAAAAAGCTTCCACAGATAGCGAACGAGACATGATATAATAGACGTATATTAAATAATTACTGAAGTACATTAAAAGTAAGTTCTGAACAGCATGACTCATGCAAATATCAATAAACTCTGCTGTTTCCTCCCAAAATCTCCCATAAAAGATGTAATTGTAGTCAAATGAAAAATATGTACGCTGAAATTCAGTTTATGTACTAGTTTATGTGCTTTCATAATGCAGTCAAACAAATTGAGTATCAACTTGTAAATCCATCCAATTCATGCTCACGGTAAGCAGGAAAAAAAACGAGATCGTGACATCTCTGGTCAGCCAAGTGACAGCGAAAGGGATGATGATATGCAGGTAAAAACAGTTTCATCTATGAGTCATACAGCATGGAAACAGACCCTTTGGACCAGACATCCCAATCGCCAGCATTTGGCCCATATCCCTTCTTATTTCATATACCCATCCAGATGCCTTTTAAAATGTTGTAATCATAACCACCTCCAATGCTTTTGCTGGCAGCTCGTTCCAGACACGTAGCACCCTCTGCATGAAGATGTTATCTCTCTGGTTCACTTTAAATCATTCCCCTCGCACCTTAAACCTTTTCCCTCTATTTTTGGATTCCTCTACCATGGGGAAAACTTCTTGGCCACACACACTATTGATGCCCCTCTTTTTAGATTAGATTACATTTGTTTAGATTAGATTAGATTACAGTGTGGAAACAGGCCCTTCGGCCCAACAAGTCCACACCGACCCGCCGAAGCGCAACCCACCCATACCCCTACATTTACCCCTTACCTAACACTACAGGCAATTTAGCATGGCCAATTCACCTGACCTGCACATCTTTGGACTGTGGGAGGAAACCGGAGCACCCGGAAGAAATCCACGCAGACACGGGGAGAATGTACAAACTCCATACAGTCAGTCGCCTGAGGCGGAAATTGAACCCGGGTCTCTGGCGCTGTGAGGCAGCAGTGCTAACCACTGTGCTACCGTGCCACCCACGTGATTTTATGAACTGCTTTTAGGTCACCCTCAGTCTCCAATGCTCCAGAGGAAAAAAGTGCCAGACTATTCAACCTCTCCCTCTAGCTCAAAACCTCCAGTTCCAGCAACATCCTTTTTAAATCTTTTCTGCACCCACTCAAGTTTGAGAATATCCTTCCTACAGCCTCCTTTACCTATTCTGCCTGTTTCCAATCCAATGTGCTTGAAACCTTTACAAGCCCACCTTCCAATTCTGAATTCTGCATTTAGCCCATTAATGGCAACCTTTTCAAATTCACAACTCCCATCTCACAAAAGGTATCTACAAGCATTATAAAGATACCCAAAACTGCCCCTGTGTCAGTAAATTGTGATAGGGTTTGCTTTCAACTGAAGACAGCCCAATGTTACTCGTCAGAATTTACTAAGAAGTACCACGATACTCCAGTTCTGAAGGGTCATCAGAAAACATTAAATCTGATTCCTCTCCACAGATCCTGCCAGAACTGCAGACTTTTTCCAGCGTCTCTTATTTTTGTTCCGGTGAAATACTGTTGGTTATTAAGTACGTAATTAATGAAGGTGAAACTGTGGATATGAAAAATGACAAAGCTATTACATTGTTCCAGGAGGTCAGGTGCATGGTCAAAAACCATGACAAAATCTTGTATTGAAAGAAGTACAGAGCAGAGTCGCTAGATTGATCTGAACATTAACTATCTGACAGTTATTAGGAAATTTGTGAAATTTGTGTTTCCAGCCTGAAAAGGGACATGCAAGATACAAAGTCAAGAGTGTATTGCTGGGAAAGCACAGCAGGTCACACAGCATCCGAGGAGCAGGAGAATCGATGTTTCAGGCAGAAGCCTTTCATCAGGAATGAGGCTTAAGGGCTGGGGCTGAGAGATTAATGGGAGAGGAGTGGGGTGGGTAGCTGAGAAAGCGATAGGTGGATGAAGGTTTTAGATTAGATTAGATTACAGTGTGGAAACAGGCCCTTCGGCCCAACAAGTCCACACCGACCCGCCGAAGCGAAACCCACCCATACCCCTACATTTACCCCTTACCTAACACTATGGGCAATTTAGTATGGCCAATTCACCTGACCCTGCACATCTTTGGACTGTGGGAGGAAACCGGAGCACCCGGAGGAAACCCACGCAGACACGGGGAGAACGTGCAAACTCCACACAGTCATTCGCCTGAGGCGGGAATTGAACCCGGGTCTCTGGCGCTGTGAGGCAGCAGTGCTAACCACTGTGCCACCGTTCCGCCCAGGTTAGTCATTGGGGGTGGGGGGGGTGGTGGAGAACTGACGGACGGGTCCTAAGGGCGGTGCCGAGTTGGAGGCTCAGGACTGGGATTTTGTGTGTGTGTGTGTGTGTGTGTGTGTGTGTGTGTGTGTGTGTGTGTGTGCGTGCGGGGGGGGGTAGGAAGAGTGTAAGAGGAAGATTGTGGAGGAGGTTAAGAGTGTGGGTGGTGTCACACATGTAGGTGAGGAGTTCCTGGACTAATGGGGCCAGGATGGTGTCGAGGTAGGAAGACAGGTGGTCAGTGGGACAGGCGCAGGCAGAGACAATGGGTCGACTAGGGCAGTCAGGTTTGTGAATCTTCAGTAGGAGGTAGAAATCGGGTAGTGTGGGGTTCATGGACAATGAGGTTGGAGGATGTGGGTGGGAGATCCCAGAGGTGATGAGGTTATGGATGGTTTGGGAGATGGTTTGGTGGTGGGAGGTGAGGTTGTGATCAGGGGGGCAGTAGGAGGAGGTGTCTGCGAGTTGGCGCTTGGCGCCAGACTACTACTGCACTTCCCTTGTCTGTGGATTTGATGGCGAGGTTGGGGTTGGAGTGGAGGGAGTGCAGGTCAGCGTGTTGTGAGGGCAGGAGGTGGGAGTGGGTGAGGGAGGTGGACTGGTTGAAGCGATCGATATCATGGCAACAGTTTGAAATGAAGCGGCCAAGGATGGGTAAAAAGCCAGCATGGGGTGTCCAGGTGGATGAGGTGTGTAAGAGGTGGGAGAAGAGGTCCTCGATGGGTGGGCGGGTGTCCCAATTTAAAAAGTGGGCCCGAAGGTGGAGGCAGTGGAAGAAACGTTTGAGGTCGCAGCTGTGGTGGTGGTAGTGCCTGGAGTGGGGACTCCTGGCTGTGATAGGCCCAGAACAGTGACTCTTGGTGGTGTTGACAAGGTGGCAGCAGCAGTAGCAGAGCCGAGATCTCCTGGGGCATTGGTGTCGTCATTGCTGTTCCCGGGGTATGAACTCCTCGAGGCCTGGAGCACCGTGCAGAAGCCCTGGAGCAGTGCTTGAGACCCAATTTGAACAGAAATGAATTCTATTTCTTTTCATTCATTTTGTAACTCAAAATGGTGCTGGATTGTGGCAACAAAACAATTTTCATTCGATCTCTCTAGATATATCTGACAATAAAATCATTCATTCATTGAAGGGTAGATCTGTTAGTAATAATGACATTAGCAGTTTGAGACAAGAACTCCATATCAATGATGCCTTGTTGCTGTTCACCAATGTACAATTGTACAAAGTGTTACAATTCCCATGGAACTAATAACTTCAAAATCTATTTTGAATTCCTTGTGAATAATGCAAGAAAATTAGACAAGTTTTGACATCAAGACTTATATTGTAACAACACACTAAAAGCAACATTGATTAAACGTTACTTGGTAGACAACCAATAACATTAAACGATGGATTAACAACTCATCCTTAACTTCCAACATGACTGAAACCCAATATTACATTGATATGCTACTTTTCACTCACTGCTGAATTACAGAAACCAAGTTACATGGAGTTTCCAACAAACTTTGCAACTCAGTCAAATAGGAAATGAAAGTTCAGTGTCACTTCAAAGTATTCCCAAACTGACTTCCAAGTTCAAGACTGACTCTAATAATACCTTCCCCCAATCATGCCAGGGTAAATCCTACAGTGTCCTTAAATCTCTTCAAACCCTATCTCTTCAGCTAGAGAACATCTTCTAACAGCATCTGGCCGAACCACAGCAAGTTCATCTGCTATTTCATTCATGTCCAAGTTGAAAGCTGGTAATGATGTTTCAATAGGACTGGCCTTAGGCCCCAGGTTCCAATGATAGCCAAATCATATAGACTTATATCCATTTACAAGAGTAAGAGATCATATTTCCTGGACCAGAACTTTATTTTACCTGAAATCAAAGGATAAAACATACCCATCTCATAAAACCTGATAAAATTAAATGAAAAGATTGAATTTGCCGGTCTTTTTTTCACCTTTCAGGATGTAAACTTGTACTAAGTAATTGCCTTCATTTGCGAGCAGTACTATCACCTAGAGGTCAGAATATACTGGCTACAAGTCCCATGTGAAACATTATTGGAGGTGTCAGTTTTCTGACAGGATGTTAAGCTGAGGCTCCACCTGACCACTTGGAGGGAAACAAGCATAGAAAAATAGAAACCAGGAGCAGCAGGTCAGTCAGCCCATCAATCCTGCTCCATCAGTCAATATGATCATGGCCAATCCTCGACCCTAATGTCAAAGTTCCACTTTCTCTCCATTGGCATTGATGCCTTTCATGTCTACAAGGTCATCCATCTCTTTTTTTAGATTAGATTACTTACAGAGTGGAAACAGGCCCTTCGGCCCAACAAGTCCACACCGACCCGCCGAAGCATAACCCACCCATTCCCCTACATTTACCCTTTTCCTAACACTACGGGCAATTTAGCATGGCCAATTCACCTGAGGTACACATCTTTGGACTGTGGGAGGAAACCGGAGAACCCGGGCAGACACGGGGAGAATGTGCAAACTCCACACAGTCAGTCGCCTGAGTCGGGAATTGAACCCGGGTCTCTGGCGCTGTGAGGCAGCAGTGCTAACCACTGTGCCACCGTGCTGCCCACAAATATATGCATTGAATTGGCCTCTATAGCCTTCTGTGCTGGTAAGTTGCACAGACTGATCAACCTCTATGCGAAGAAATGTTTTATCTTAATCCTAAATGGCCTACTCCATATCCTGGATTGTAACCTCATGGTTCTGGGCTCTCTAACCAGGGGAAACATCCTCCTTGTATCTGTGATGTGGAGGACCAGTGTCAGACTGGGGTGGACAAAGTTAAAAATCACACACTCATGTGACTCGGCCAGCGCTGTCTGTCTCACATGCTGCAGACAAGGATGCCCTGAGGCATGGTACAAGCAGACACTACAACAACAGATAAATGGACACCACAGAACAATCACCAGACAGGTGTGTTCCCTCTCAGTCGGGGAACACTTCAGCAGTCAGGAACATGCGGCTTTGGATCTTCGGGTGACCATCCTCCAAGGTGGACTTCGGGATAGGCAACAATGTGAAGTGGTCATGCAGAGGCTCATAGCCAAGTTCATTACCCATGAGGATGGCCTCAACCGGGATCTTGGGTTCATGTCACACTACAGTTGATCCCCCACTACACTCTTCTCGCTCTTGTGCTCGCTCCCTCTTGG
The DNA here is from genome assembly GCF_037043375.1 of Chiloscyllium plagiosum. Classification (NCBI taxonomy): domain Eukaryota; kingdom Metazoa; phylum Chordata; class Chondrichthyes; order Orectolobiformes; family Hemiscylliidae; genus Chiloscyllium; species Chiloscyllium plagiosum. The sequence goes on along the minus strand of NW_028270147.1, from coordinate 46,826,383 downwards.
TCTCACTCTCACGTAGACCCTATCTATGCGCACACACACACACACTCCCCGCACACATACACTCCCTGCACTCTCACCCACGGCTCACACCTTCTCACAGGCTTATACTCCATCACACCCACATACACACTTTACCAAGTTTTCACACATGCAAACACACACTCCCTCATGCGCGCTCTCTCTCTCTCTCTCTCTCTCTCATGCATGCATGCACACACACGTCTATGGGGTGAACTTGTATTTGCAGATACATTCTATTCTGCTCAAAACAATGCACAATTTGCAGGCAGTCAATGCAGTCAATACATGTAATGTTTTATAAATTCCAGTTTGGAAATAGAACCAGTATGACTCAAGATTGGAATACAGACAGACTTTGACTTCACACTTTTTAATGCATTGCCTGAGCTGAGATTTCACCTTTTGTTATAAAACCTTCAGTTATCTCGAGAAGGTGACTTAAAAGAAGTTCTAGGATTTACATATTAATGAACCAAAACCTGCAACCCATACTAAAAGAAGATGAAAGACTTAACAATCCAAGTTTGTTCAGCATATCACTCTATGACATTGAAATCTTTTGTTATAAATTCTGCGTCTTATGATCTCATACTCCACATCCACCTGATAAAGGAGCAGTGCTCTGAAAGCTAGTGCTTCCAAATAAACTTGTTGGATGATAACCTGGTGCTGTGTGATTTGCGAACTTGGTCCTTTTATCTAGTATGCCCAGACCTGCTGAACACATATACAATTCTATCGGACCCCTCTTGTTCATGTAAGCTCTAATGACTACATGTCTAGTCAACTAGGACAAAGTGAGGACTGAAGATGCTGGAGGTCAGAGTTGAGTGTAGCGCACTGGAAAAGCAGAGCAGGCCATGTACAATCCGAGGAGCAGGAGAATCGACATTTTGGACATAATGTTGATTCTCCTGCTCCTCGGATTGTACATGGCCTGCTCTGCTTTTCCAGCGCCCCACTCTCAACACACAGATCTAGTCAAACCAATCAATCATTCTTCATATTACTGTTCTGCCATCCCAACTATCAGCCGAGTGAACCTTCACGGCACTGCCTCTATCGAAAGGATGTCTTCTTTCAGATAAAGAGACCAAACTGGACACACTACTCCAGGTATAGTCTTACCAAAGCCTGCATACCTGCAATAAACACAGTCCTAATTTTGAACTCAAATCCTCTAATAATGAAGAACATATCTTTCATCTTTGTAATTCCTCGCGCACTCCCCTCTGTATTTCCCAACATATCACCATTTAAATTAAACTCGGTTTTCTGTTGTTCTGCTGTATAACTTCACATTTATCTATATTACACTGCATCTGCAAAGTTGCACATAAGTTGTCTAGTTTGCCCTCAATCCTCCATCTAGTTTTGCTTCATTAACAAATTTGGGAAAAATGCATTTGGTTTCCTCATAAGCACAGGTCCTTGCACTACACCACTAGTCGCCACCTGTCACCTGGAAAAAGACTCATTAGCTCCCACCCACTGTTTCCAATCCGTCAATCAATTTACAATATATGCCAGTACGTTACCACTAATCCAGTGCACATTGATTTTGCCCACTGGCCTCTTGTGTAGGATGTTATTAAAAACTTCATTGAAATCTAAATTCACCACATCCACTGGTTCTCCTTTATCTACTATATTAGTTCCATCCTGAAAAATTCCAGTAGATTTGTTAAGTATGATTTGCCTTTACCCATGCCAACTTTGCCTGGTCCTGCTCATGCTTTCCACATGTTCTGTTATTATGACTTTTGACTGTAGTATTTTCACCCACTATTCATTTTAGGCTAACCGATCTGTAATTCTGATTTTTTTCTTCCTTTTTAAAATAATGGGGTTGCATTTGTTACCTTCCAACCAAAGGAACAGATACAAAGTCTACACAATTTTGAAATGACCATCAATGCCAGTGCCACTTCCTTTAGAACTCTAGGATGTAGATTATCAGGCCCTGGTGATTTGTCAGCCTTTAACCTCATTAATTTCTCTAGCACCTTTTTTTAAACAAAAATTTTCTTCACTCTCACGAGACCCCTGGTTCCCTAACACTTCTGGGAAATTATTTGTCTTCTTTTGTGAAGAGAGAAATAAAGTTTGTGTTTAATTCTTCTGCAATTTCTTGAACCCCTTTATAATGTTCCCCATTTCTGATTAAAAGGGATCTATATTTGTCTTCACAATCTTTTTCTTTTCACATGTCACTGGAGGATCTCATTATTTAAAGAGCAGTGGAGTTCATTCATTGTCTTTGTCAACATTGATCACTCAATTAACATTAAAATAAATGATCTGATTTCTCATTTATACCACTGCAATTCATGGAACCTTGCTGTGTGAAAATTGACTATCCTGTTCTCTATGTTGTAAAACATGGATACAGACCATGTGCAACCAAATAGCATCAGAATGGCACAGCTGTAATGGGCCAAAGGGCTTGTCCCTGCATTGTGCTGCTCTCTGTTCTATTGCTACACTTCTATAACTAACATACAGGTTGTGAAATAAGTTATGATGTTGTGAAGCAGTGAAAAAGCTACATGAATCCAAGTTTTATTTACTTTTTAAGCATACAGGCCAAACTTTCACAGTTCCTATCTAGACAAAAAAACCTGTTTTCCACTTCACCACATGAATGGGCAATGATTGCTACATCAGAAGGAGGCAGTTGTCAACAATACACTGGATCTCCCTCATATATACTTACTTCAGTGAAACTTTGAATTGTAATGGATGTGAGCCAAAATTCAGATGCATGATATTTCAAAAATCATTCACCTGGGGCTAAAAATAGGCACATAATTTACTAATCTATAATCTCAAGTCCTTTGATTTTTACTACAAATGATTTTAACCTTTCATCTGAACTGTTCATTTTGAAATTCATGGGCATTTCATCCATGTTGTTGATGTGATCTGTTTTTGCTGCTGTCTGATGGAGAATTGCTGGAAACTAACAATTTTGGCATTGAGATTTTTTTGCTCATCTGAGAAAATTTGTGGTTTTCTGCCACAACATTTGATATTTCATTTTATAAAGTGGATATACCCAACTAGCTGTTTCTCAGAAATGTTTAAGGTTCAGGGTTTCATTTAAATGCATTCACTTGTGGGATTTACGTAACACTGGCTGGCCAGCATTTATTGCCGCCCAAGTTACCCTTTAGATGGTGGTGATGAGCTCTCTTCCTGAATCGCTACAGTCACATGCTGTACGTTGGCCCACAATGCCCTTAAGGAGATAACGCCAAGATTTTGACCTAGCAACAGTGAAGGAATGGCGATATACTTCCAAGTCAGAATGGTGAGTGGCTTGGAGGGAAACGTGAAGATGGTGGTGTTTCCACATATCTGCTGCCCTTGTCCTTGTAGAACGAAGTGGTCGTGGGTTTGAAAGGTGCTGTCTGAGGACCATTTTCTGCAGTGCATCTTGGAGACAGTAGCAACAGTGTGTACTGAGCATCGGTGGTGAAAGGAGCGGGCTGCTTGGTCCTGGATGATGTCAAGCTTCTGGAGTACTGTTGGGGCTGCACTCATCCAGACAAGTGGAAGTATTCCATCATCCTGATCTGTGACTTGTAGATGGTAGACAGGCTTCGGTGAGTCAGGAGTGATTGTTACTCACTGCAGTATTCATGATCTCTGACCTGCTCTTTTAGCCACAGCATATGTGGTGAGTCCAGCTGAGTTTCTGGCCAATGGTAATGCCAAGGGTTTTGATAGCCAGGGATTCAAGTGATAGTAACACCACTGAATGTCAAGGAGAAAGTGGTTAAATTGTCTCTTATTAGAAATTGTCATTGCATATATGCACATTCTAACTCTGATAACAATAAAACCATTCCGACAACTTAAGGAATCATTCTGATACATGCTTCTCAAAGTAAGGATGATATTCTCTGTTCTTGTGGGGCATTTGATCTGAGATAGCTTCTTGAAGGTGGGTTTCTTCTATTTTCAAAATTTCCACCAACACAAAATTCCCTTGCTGTGGCACAGTTCTTTGAAGAGTTAGCTAATGTTATAATTTTTAGCTCGAAATCAACCTCATACTTCATTTACTTTGTTGCAAAACTCATTTCCACTCCTAATTGCCATGAATAGCATGCTCTGCATTAAACGTCTCTCACATTCTCGCAACAAAGTTCAAACTGCCCATTTGATCCTTTGCACCCAGTTTTAAGCTAATTAAAATATGCATTTATGGGGTGAACAAATGAATCTGACAACAAATGAAAGTAAAGCATAATGTGGCAGAAGAGATCAATTTGAATGCCATATACAGACAAAAACATGTATTTTGGGGCTGAAAAACTAGGTCATCTTATGCGCCAGGTAGACATTCATTCTGATCTGTTATAGTGTCTAAAACAAAATTCTAATATGCATTGACACCATTTTGACAACTGATTTATGAGAGCAGACAGAAGCTAAGTGATGAGAGTTAACAATTACCATCGTGTTTCCTGGTATTTGCATCATCTACGATAACTCCTGAAAAATATTGCCTTAGTAGCAGTGGCAAGGTGGAAATTTCTTATATGGTTTAACCTGGCAAGCCCTGCTCTTTTTTATTAAAACATACGCTGAGAAGTAATATATCAACATTAAAATCAAATTAGTTCTGCCTCGCTGGATAAAAATAATACAGTAATTAACAAAGGCAGTATGTGAAAGCTGGTGTGCAGCCAACCAAAAGTATAACATCAGATAAAGGAAAACACAGAGGGGGAAATGGTCAATTAAAAATTCTACTGGAAATACGATACTATGCTGCAAACCACAAAAGGTTAGCATATCATTAAAAAATGCTATTACAGGGAGAATTTATTTTGATCTAGATTCCACAATGCAGTAAAAATACCAATACATTTTTATGAATGAACCATGATGTCATACAGTTGTAATCAAGTCTGGTGCTGATAATTATAACATTCTTTTTGAAAAATTATTTCAGAGCAAAATACTGGAGCCAATTATCATTATGATTATCTGCTAAGGTTATATAACAAGTACCAACTGAAAAGCAGGTCAGTTTATTCTATATCATCATCTGTCCATCAAGCTAATTCTGCCATTACATAACAGCCAGGATTAATGCAACTTGAAATTTGACAAGACTGCCATGTAAGTTCTTTGCTGATCAATGTACAGCCACTGCTGCAATACCTGAGAAAATGGAGAAAGACCAGTCACTAAATCACAAGCAGTGATAGACAATAAACTAAATGTCAAATCAACGTATTGAAATTGCAGGCAAAAATATGCTTAACATCATGAGATACATAAGATATTTTAAATTCAGACTAATCGTCTACAACTGAAACTAAAAATGTCATTGTATTCAAAACAATTAGAAATCTTTGATGTGGTTAAAAACAATTGTAATTTTCAGTTATATTTTCACCATCGTTCAACATTTTTAAAATTATCTACCAGTACTACCAGATCATAAGCATATTTTTTCCAATAGTAATACAATTTTCTTAGCATGAAGAATAGCTACAGCCTGCCTTAAGCAAAATTCTGCATGATGTAACTGATTGACATTGTAACAATACTCTTTCACTGTTAGTAAAATTGGCAAAATCTCAGCTCTTGAAAAATAGCCAGAAAAATACAGCAAGGGCAAGATGACTTTGCAGATGCTGATCCTTTAACTTAAAAATAAACTGCTGCAATTAACACTCACCTGGACCTCACTCGTTCGTTGCTTGATGGCCTCCTCCTTTTCTTTGATTTCAACTTCCACACTGCTTTTCTCCCTGGAAGACCAGCAGACAAGGCAGGTATATTTCAGGACATCAGCGACAGCAGGAACAGTTAACCAGCTTCCAAACCCCGACTCGCCCTTCAAATGCATCTTCAGGCACCGAACTATTGCTCCAGAGTCTAGGTTTGAATTTCTGTATAGCTTATTTTAAACTACGAACCAAAAGCCAAATCTCAGTGAAGAATGAAAATGTCTGCTCTCAGAGGTGGGTTTTGTGAAATAGAGAGGCGAAAATCAATGAGACGTGTTCTCACCACAAATGTCACTGTTGCTACAGCGCTGTCAGCTAATCAAAATTAGAGTCGAGAGGAAGAGGAGGAGCTAAACATCATCCCTTCATTAAATAACATGCTAATTCAGTTCTCAACGGCTACATTTTGAAGTACCATTACTTATTCACACTTTTACTAATGCCAAACAACTTGTACATTGTACAGTAATAGGTTTTACAATAGACCTATGGTGAATGCAGAAAACACCTTCAGAAGCGAACAAAATGAATAACTCGCACATTTTAAAACTAAAAACTAACGATTCTGACGACATAAGATTGGCATTTCATTGAAAACCCTAAGGTGTACAATATTAAAGTATACAACATACATGAATTATTGGCACCAGCTCCTATGATCATGATGTGGGATTTTCACAAACGGGATGCTTGCACTATTTCATCCAGACATATGTCCCCAGCCGACGGTTATTTTTTGATCTGTTATTTCCACCTCACATCTTGTAAAAATTTCCTATCGCCACCAACCACCACCCCCCACCCCACGCCCCGCCCAAAACAATTCCATGCTCCCGTCATTGTAATTATCCTGATAGTTTTAAGACTCACCGGTCGTGGGGCGGCGAGCGGTGCCGAGGAGATTTTAAACAGTCTCTTACCACTCGCATCATCTTTGCGGTACATTCTGCTTCATCCTAACTTAGCACTCATCTTAACATGTCCAATGTGGGGGTTCAGAATCAAATGCAAATCGTGAACCCGAGAACTGCAAACCTTCATGATATAATCAGCAAAGGCTGATGTTCTCCTAAAGCTGCAAGTCTGCCCTCCCTCACCGTGTATATGCAAGCAAGGGCTTCAGATTCTCCAGAACCAGTTCAGGTACCAGGAAATAGCAGTCACGTGGAAAATTCCTCAACCCGAGAGACTATCCATATGGAGTTTAATCATTCATTTTATAAACTATTTGGGGGTAAGAGGGATAAGTAGAAGAAAATAATCCCTTTGATTTTTCCATGAAATGCCTGATGGGGCTTGTCGGCAAGTTTAAAGGGACAATTCCCCGGTGCGCATCACTGTTTAATTACAGTGCACAAACTGCTTGCTGAGGAAATTAAATACATAGTAGAAGGTTATCAAGTCTATGCAGCCGTGAATGACGGTGATTTGCACTAGCCAGAATCAGAAAAATGATGAAACAAAGAGGTTAAATGAAGAAGGTTATGAGTCAATAAGAAAAAAAAGAGCGTTATGTTATTTTGTTTTTATTCAAGTAAATGGAAGACTTTATTAAGTAAAGGAAATCAAACGGTAGTGCAAATATCAAGGTCTAATTTTTTAGGCACCAGTAAATCAATGCATTAGCATTCAATCACAAATGTTTAGAGGATCACAAACAAAATACATTTGTGGTTATCTCTGGTTTACAATTTGCCAGGACTTCAGAAGCTACTTTAGGTTTTAAACCCTAATGTGTGTTCAACCATTCCTATGAATTTCTTCACGTCATAAACATGATCGGATGGTCTAAACTTCAATTGATGTTTCATGCATTATTGACAACTGTAAACATCTTCCTGGAGGCCAAATCCATCAATCGTCAAATCAAAATAATGAGGGTATTTATTATAAGTGCATCACAGTTAAAATACAATTGATTAGTATTGTTACTCTGAAGCAACCAGGACTTAGAGTTGGCTTCAGATGAACCTTCAAATCAGTTAAAAACAGTGCATTTTAATTTATTTTTAAAAAGATAATTATTAAGATCAGCAGCTTAGATATTTTAGGTAAATCCTATATCACAATTGTTAGTAGGAAAAAAATACATTTACAGGAATCAATTCAACAACAAATTTATGTATCACATATAAACTTAATTAAATACCCCAAGGCACTTCACAGGAACATTCTAAAACTAAGAATAACACGAGGCCAGCCAAAGAGATATTAGGTCAGATGAAAAAAAAAGCTTTGTCGAAGAAACAGGTTTTAAGGAGTGTCTGAAAGGTAGAAAAGCAGAGAAATGTAAGGAGAAAATTTAGTTATTGAGGCAACTAAAGGTACAGTCAATGATAGAGCAATTACAATTGGGAATTCACGGGAAAAGCACTGACACCTTGCAGAGTTTTGAGGTTGGATGGGTTTACAAAGATAAGGAAGAGAAAGGCCAAAGGAGAAAATGAAAGCAAGGACGAGCATTCAATAAAACCATACAACATGGACAATATGTCAGGAAGAAAAGTAATTACTCTTGTTTCTTCAGCTGCAGAGCTAAGGGTCTTTATTTACTGTTCTCTCCCCAAGGAATTTACACCATTAACAATATGTCATTTCTTCTTTCATAAAAGGGCTCTGTAGCTAAACTTCAACATTTTATGGTGATTGCATTATTAATGGCTAACATTTTACAGAGACTCAATGACATTTTTAAAATAATTTCTCACCAGTTCTTTAATAAACATCAAAGCAATGACTTTCCTGGCAGATTCATAATTTGTACCACAGAAGAAATAGGGAAGAATTTCTTTTGGTCTAAATCAAACTAGTATTAGAGGAATCTTAGAAGAAACATTGGACTACAGTTCTTGCATTATTCTCTGCTTGCCTGAGGCAAATAATTAACCTAAATTTAAAAATGTTTGTCCAGCTGAATCATACCTGACACAAATAGCAACACTGGTTTTGATTTTAAAAATAATATTTTCCTATCCATTCCTGAAGGCACTTTTGGTGGGTTACAATTCCCTCTGAAGCATTATCCTGGAAGACATTTCTGTTCTGTAAACTTCAACAGTCTTACCAGAATTACCCATCACAGATGGCTATGTCCTCACCTGGCACAGCACAAACACATACTTAAATACATAACTCTTCAACAGGGGGGAAAGCATGATGACCAAAAACAGGATACCGAATTGATTTTTCACTCTCCAATTGCTGAGAGCTGAAATTATATCATCCTTGCAGCTATTTCAGCGGACATGGGGGAACGAACCAGGCTATGAGGGTAATGTTCAACTGAGAGAAAATTTATAAATTTAAAGAGAAAAACATAAATGTAACAATATGGAAAGAAAATCAGTGAATAATAGGACCAAGGATCAACAGTAATAATGCAGTGAATAAGGTCCAGTCAGAGAAAAATAATAGGTTCAATGGACAGCATTTCAAGATGGATAAACTAATGTCAAAAGTGAAGATAAATGGGCTTGATCTAAGACCCAGTACAGAGATCTGGTTCTTGGTGTCCAAGGTTGATCAATAAAAAAAATCCAAGTTACTTCAAAAACATGGACAAAATGGAAAAGAAGCAATAGCTCAGATAATAAAGCATGTCAAAATATTGCTTTTTCACTGAGGTCTTTAACTCAACAAGATGAAGAGAAATGAGTATGAGTGGAGATAAGATATAACAAGGGACAGAATACAATAGCAGGTTTATAGCCTATCTAATAATAGCTATACTGGAGGACAATGTATTCATCAAGAAATATGACAGCTTTTAACAAAGGTAATGCAACTGAACACCTTAATTATGATATAGATTGACAAAAGTCATTTGAAGGACAAGTTCAGGATAGTTTTCTGGAACAAAATGTTGGGAAAGCAAACAGGGAAGAAACTATTTCAGATCTTGTTTTGTGTGAGGAGACAGAGCTAGTTAGTAATGCCATGGTAATCAATTCTGTGGAGAAGTCTGGTCTTAATATGATGAACCACATCAAGTTTGGGAATGACGTATTTGAGACCATTGTTTTAGTATTGTGTACAGTTCTGAACTTCTCATTTTAGAAACAATGTAATGGCACTTGAGAAAGTACAAAGGAGACTTACAAGAATATTGCTAGGATTGGAAAATTTCAGCTTTGACCAAAGATTGGAAAGGGTGTCGTTATTAGCCTTAGAACAGAGGAGACCGACGGGAGATTTGATTGAGGCATACAAGACAATAAAGGGCCTGGATACAGTGGATCAAAATGATCTATTTCTCTTACCAGAGGGATCTGAAATGGGGGGGCACAGACTTAAAGTGATTGGTAGAAGCATTTTACAAGAAATGAGGAGACTTTTTTTTTAACCCAGGAAGTGGTAGAGGTCTGGAACTCATGGCCTGAAAGGGTAGGTAACAACATGAGCTTGGAGCAAAAGGAAGCAATTTGGCCCCACAAGTTCCAGAGCACGGTGGCCTCATAATGCCAGGGACCCAGGTTCAATTCCACCCTTGGGTTACTGTGAGGAGTTGCACATTCCCACTGCCTGCGTGGGTTTCCTCTGGGTGCTCCAGTTTCCTCCCACAGTCTAAAGATGTGCAGGTGGGTTGACCATACTAAATTACCGACAGCATCCAGAGATGTGCAGGCTAGGCAGATCAGCAATGGAGATGGGATTCTATGAATTGGCTCAGCCACTAATAAGATTAAATGATAACCTGAACTCTACATTCCCACCCACACCAATAATCCTTCACTGTTCTTGCTTATCAAGATCCCACCTACTTACTTTTGCCTTAAAAATATTCAAAGATTCTACTTCTGTTGCCTTTTGATGAGAGTTCCAAAGTCTCACAATCATACAGTCATAGATGTACAACAAGGACACAGACCCTTTGATCCAATTTGTCCATGCCGGCCAGATATCCTAAATGAATCAAGTGCCATTTGCCAGCATTTAGCCCATATTCATCTAAACCCTTCCTATTCATTTACCCATCCAGATGCCTTTCACATGTTGTAACTATACCAGCCTCCTCCACCTCATTTGGTAGCTCATTCCATATGTGAACTACATCTGCATGAAAAAGATGCCCTTTAGGTTCCTTTAAAATCTTTTCCCTCTCACCTTAAACCTATGCCCTCTGGTTTTGGGCTCCCCTTCCCTGAGGAAAAGACCTTGGCTCGTTATCGTCCACGCCCTTCATGAGTTTATAAATTTCTATAAGGTCACCCCTCAGCCTCTGATGCTCCAGGGAAATAGCTACAGCCTATTAAGCCTCTCCCTATAGCTCAAACTCTCTAACCCTAGCAACATCTTTGTAAGTCTTTTCTGAAACCTTTGAAGTTTCACAACATCCTTCTTATAACAGAATGACCAGAAGTGAACACAATATTCCAAAAGTGGCCTAACCAATGTCCTCTACAGTCGCATCATAACCTCCAATTCCTATATGTAATGCACTGACCAATAAAACCAAACATACTTAGTGCCTTCTTCTCTACCCTGTCTACCTTTGACTCTGCTTTCACGAAATTATGAACCTGCACCCCAAGGTTACTTTGCTTGGCAACACACCCCAGAACCTTTCCATTAAGTATATAAATCCTGCCATGAATAGCCCTACCAAAATGCAGCACCTCACATTTATCTAAATTACACTCCATCTGCCACTCCTTTGCCCATTTGCCCATCTGATCAAGGTCCTGTTGTCTGAGGTAACCTTCTTTGATGTCCACTATACCCCCAATTTTGGGGTTATCTGCAAACTTACTAACTATACCTCCTATGTTCACATCTAAATTATTTATATAAATGACAAGTAGCAGTGAACCCAGCACCGATTCTTGTGGCACACCACTGGTGACAGGCCTCCAATCCCAAACGCAACTCTCCATCACCCTCTGTCTCCTACCTTAAAGCCAATGTTGTATCTGAAGGGCTAGTTCTCGCTGGATCCTATGTGATCCAACCTTGCTAACCAGTCTACTATGCGGAACCTTGTCAAAGGCCTTACTGAAGTTCATATAGACAACATCTATCAGTTCTTCAATCCTCTGAGAGAAAAAGTTCTTATCTCAGTCTTAAATGGGCTATCCCCTACTTTGCCTGTGAGGTTTTTCTTCCGGAGAGGGGGTAATTGGCCAGGCTCCATCATGTCTGAAGTTTGAATGGTTTATTGGGACCTTATTGTTTACCCTAACTGATAGTGCTTCAGGCCAAAAGCTTGAAAGGTATTTTGAAACACTGGTATAATTAAGGGGGTGTGACCAGCTCTCTAGATGTGCAGTTCAATTCAGCTCAGGAGTGAGTTGAATAAAAGTCACAGGGGAAACTGGAAGTCTTCGCTCTATCCTTCTGCCCTTATGATTTTGAACTGTGAGTTGCCTGTGCCATTGTTTACTGTTTGTGCTAAGGGATGTGTGTATTGGGACTGCTGTAGGTAGTTTTGGAAGAGCATCATTAAGTTGGGTTTGGATAGGATAAGTTTTCCGGTGTTTTGTTTTCTGTTCTTTGTGTTTCATTCCGTAATGTTGTAAATAAATTTTGTTTGTTTAAAACTTGGTAGTCGACTCAGCTAATTTACACCGGAATACCCGCAATACACTGAGCTAAACAAATAGCAAAGTTATGGTCTGGGCTACCTGCTTAAAAATGTTTTGAGGGGTCTGACCTAGTCCATAACAACAGGGATCTCTATTCCAGATTCTTCCACAACAGAAAATATTCCATCCACATCTACCTGTCAAGCTCACACAACTGTATATAATTTATTCTTATAGCCTCTTACTCTTTATAAACTCCATCAGAAACAAGCCTAAGCTGACTAGAGTTTCTCCATAACACAAACCACCCATTCCATTCGATTCATAAACCTCTGAACTGATTTCAATGCATTTCCCTGCTTCTCTAAATAAAGAGACTAATTCTGTACTCAACACTCTAAACTGCGGATTCACCAGTGCCTGATATAATTGAATCATTAACCTCCTCTACTTTTGTGTTCAATTCACCATAAATAACATTCACATTTGCAATAATAATATTAAATTAGATTTTCTCACTTGCTGTACTTGCATACTCGTCATTCGCAATTCATTCTCCAAGACACCCAGATGTATCTGCATCCATTGCATATTACCAGGTGCAGTGGATCCCACTCTCTGGTTGGCTCCAGAAAGTGCAGTTTAAAGAATGCTTTCAGGATTGTTTCTATGAATTCCTCTTCTAACTACATTTGCCATTTGATCTATTCAGCCAATATGTAGATTAAAATTCCCCATGATTACCAGTGTATCTCTCTGACAATCTCCAATACTTTTTCCTTTATGGTCCATCCTGCAGCTGTTCAGGGGCCAGTCTACCACTCACAAAAGTGATTTCTTGTCTTTATTAATTCTCATCTTGACCTAAACCATCTGTACTTCCTAATTTCCCAAACTAAGGCCATCCCTCTTATTGTGCTAATACCATCTCTAATTAATAGAAATAGCTCTCCATCTCTTCACAGGTGTCTGTCCTTCCTAAATAGAGTGTAGTCTTCAATATCCTGGTCCCAGACCATGTCATCCTGTAGCCATGTATCTTTAACAGCTATCAGATCACACATATTTATTTCTGTTTGCCATTACCTGTTCATCTGTTTTGTTCCAAATGTTACATTGATTCACCTTCAGATCATTTAATTGAGTCCCACTAGTATTTTTGAAACCTCTAGCCTTATGTATTTATTTACTCTCAGTTATGTCCTCTTTATCCCTGTCTGTCTTTATTATTTCCCATATTAATACGTTTGTCTGTTGCCTTTAGCTCTTGGATTTGCCACATCTTCTAAAATTTGAACCTTTCCTTCCAATATTTAGTTGAAACCCCTCTCTATTTTAGTTATGCAGTTCATGATAAAACTGACCTCACCGATATAGATCAGGTGTAAATCATTCCGAAGGTACAGATCCTGCTTGTCCTAGTACTGGTGTCAGTGCCCAACAAATCAGAACAGATTTCTCCAATAATCTTGAGCCATCTAGTCTTATCTATCCTCAAATCACAATTTGCTTGTGATATTGACAGTAATCCAGAGGTTTTGTTTTTTGATTTGTTGCCCAGTTTCCCCATACTGACAGATGCAGGACCTCTTTCTTTATTCTACATGGTCGCTGATTGGACTGTGATGACTGGATCCTTCCTCTCCCATTAAAAGTTCCTCTTCACCTACCTCCAATTCTAACACCTGCCCTGGTTCGTTACCCAGAACCAAATCCAGTATGGCCTCATCTCTTGTTGGCCTGTCTACATATTGTGTCAGGAAACCCTCCTGCACACATTGGGCAAACACCGACCCATCTAATGAACTCGAGCTATAGCTTTCCCAGTCAATATCTGGAAAGTTAAAGGCCCTCATAACAACCACCCTATTACTTTCACTCTTCTCCTGAATCATCCTCGCAATCCTTTCCTCTACGTCTCTAAGACTATTAGGAGGCCTATAGAAAACTCCTAACAGGGTGACCTCACCTTTCCTATTCCTAACCTCAGCCCAAACTACCTCAGATGGCGAGTCTTCATCCATCGTCCTTTCCACCGCTGCAATACTATCTTTGACAAGCAATGCCACACCTCCCCCTCTTTTACCCCCACCTCTGACCCTACTAAAACATTTAAACCCTGGAACCTGCAACAGCCAATCCTATCCCTGTTCTACCCATGTCTCCGTAATAGCCACAACATCGAAATCCCAGGTACCAACCCACGCTGCAAGTTCACCTACCTTATTTCGTATACTTCTTGCATTGAAGTATACACACTTCAAGCCACTTTCCTGTTTACAGGCACCCTCCTTTGAGATTGATGCCATGTTCCTAACCTCCCTGCACTTCAGGTCCTGCACCCTAAAGCTACAGTCTAGGTTCCCATGCTCCTGCAGAGTTAGTTTAAACCCCCCAAGAGCACAAGCAAACCTCCCCCCAAGGATACTAGTGCCCCTCAGGTTCAGGTGCAGACATCCTGTTTATAGAGGTCCCACCTTCACCAGAAAGAACCCCAGTTATCCAGATACCGGAATCCCTCCCTCCTGCACCATCCCTGTAGCCACGCATTTAATTGTTCTCTCTCCCTATTCCTCGACTCTCTATCACGTGGCACGGGTAACAAACCAGAGACAGAGATAAAAACTCTGTTTGTTCTAACTCTGAGCTTCCAACCTAGCTCCCTGAAAGCCTGCGTAACATCCTCAGTCCTCTTCCGACCGATGTCGTTGGTGCCAATGTGGACCACAACTTCGGGCTGCTCCCCCTCCCACTTAAGGACCCGGAAAACACGATCAGAGACGTCACGTACCCTTGCACCTGGGATGCAACATACCAAACATGAGTCTCTCTCGCCCCCACAAAACTGTCTATCTGTGCCCCGAACTATCGAGTCCCCAATAACTATTGCTCTGCTCTTCTCCACCCTTCCCTTCTGAGCAACGGGGACAGGCTCCGTGCCAGAGGCCTGAACCCCATTGCTTACCCCTGGTAAGTTGTCACCCCCACAAGTATCCAAAACGGTATACTTGCTCTTGAGGGGAACTGCCGCAGGGGGTCCCTGCACTGACTGCTTCCTCCAAGTCCCCCTCACAGTCACCCATCTGTCTGCAATCTTTGGAGTTACTACTTCCCTAAAACTCCGATCTATGACCCCCTCTGCCTCCCGAACGATCCTAAGTTCATCCAACTCCAGCTCCAGTTCCCTAACATGGTCTTGGAGGAGCTGGAGATGGGTGCATTTCCTGCAAGTGTTATCAGCAGGGACGTCCATGGCATCCCTCACCTCAAACATGTTGCAAGAAGAACATTGCACTGCCTTCACTGCCATCCCTCTAAAAATAACCTTATAAAAAAAACTAGGTCTAAAGAATAGAACAAGCAAAATGCAGCACTTTCATACTTACCACAACGGGTCTTATTATTAGGTTAGAGGAGCGGGTGGGAGGCACTACCTCTGTAGTGCCTCGGGTTCCTCTCCTGCGCACTTTTATAGGGGAAAAAAAAACCTACCCAGGTAAGCTTGCGCTACACCAGCTTCCGGGCCTGCTCCGCGCTTTTTTTTTTTTAAAAACTTTCAAATTTAAACCGTTAAACAAACGTCACCGAGCCTTCAAGCAGCCACTGCCAAACAGCCCTTACCTGCTCCGCTGAGAGAGTGAGCAATGCCATAACAATGCCACTATCTGCCAAATCCCACTTGCCACCTAGTTAGCACTGTCAAGCTGTATATGTTTGCCTCACACTGTGAACCCAACGGACAACCCCATGTTCGTTGTCAGCACCTTGCTTGTTGTGACACTGAAGGATATGATACACCAGTGTTTGAGGCTAATGACTGACATGTCCAGCTTATGACCGACATCTATTAGCTTTAAAATGTAAATGCCACAAGATCCATTTGTGCAATAGGCAGAATGTCTGTTTGCCTTGATGGCTGCTTTCTGTTCTTACAGCATATTAACAGCTCAAAACAGTTAGCTTCACCTTTTGCTCAAACCTGAGATACTGCATGCTTCCTGATAATATTAAATAAGCTGGGCACTTTGCAGGCCCCAAACTGGAGACTTTATGCAATGTCCAAGAGCTTATCTGATAATTGCGAGGGCTGCCCATGACTGAGGCACAAAATGGCCGACAACTGCCCCTCTAGATCTGCAGAACATGGCGAACAGTAGTTTGAGAGCTTGGGAAATATTTTTCTTATGTAGTTGCCACAAGTGAAATAAGAACAGGACTGTATAATCAAGGTTACTGGCTGAGAGAGAAAGTCCAGCGATACATGAATTCAAACAGCAAAGGCATTAACTGTGCAGGTACATTGTGGTGTCAATTTCTTTCTCACTCTCTCTCCTGCACTGACCTCACCATGTGCTTCCTTTGTCTATTCTCCTCTGTTTTAAAAGTGTTGTTTTGACTTTTTTTCCCCAAAACAATGCAACAGCATATGAAACAGTAATTGCTGCCTCTGGAATTCGAGGAAATCACCTCCAGCAACTAAAATACCTCAAAAAAGGGGCAGCCGTTACAGCCAGAAATTTTTTCTGTCCTCCATCTTGCAAAAATACAACTTCCCTGACCGGGAATCGAACCCGGGTCGCGGCTGTGAAAGCACCAAATCTAACCACTCGATCACCAGCAATTCATGTAACCAAGTCCATGCCAAATATATTTTTCAGTATTTTCTGAACCTGACTAGGGAGATGGAGATGCAGATGAAACTGTGATTTTAGGTATCCCAGGGACCCTATAAATGTTGAAGAGGCTTGCAGTCTTGAAAGGACTTCCAGTTTTACTGAAGAGCATTAACACAACATGGAAGGCAGCAGTTACAAATTCTTAACCTAACTTGATTGACAAAGAATTGATTAACCACAGTCCACCTCAAGACGAGCAAGCTCCTGATGAGTTAGGTGTTTGAGGCTATATTGCTCGTCAACAAATGGACTAAAACTAGTACACCAGACAAATGATTAAGATAATAATCAATACTATTTTGTAATGCAGGATTAACCAAATGACAAAACCAATCTACGACAAGACAATTCACCTGAGAAAACAATGATGGAGAAAGATAGACTGGATCTAAAAGTTAAAGTTCTTTCTTTTGTCCAATGTGGACAAGATTGAGGATGCATAGGATGGGGAAGAAACTGCAGGGGATAGGCACAATTGAAATGGGGAGCTTATTCAAGGAACAGCTACTGCGGGTCTTTGATAAGTATGTACTAGTCAGGCAAGGAAGAAGTTGTCAAGCACGGAAGCCATGCTTTACTATGAAAGTTGAATCTCTTGTCAAGATGAAGGAGGCGGCTTATGTGACGGTGAGATGTGATGGCTCAATTAGGGCGCTTGAGAGTTACAAGTTAACCAGGAAAGACCTAAAAGGAGAGCTAAGAAAAGCCAGGAGGGGACAGGAGAAGTCATTGGCGGATAGGATCAAGGAAAACCCTAAAGCTTTCTATAGCTATAACAGGAATAAAAGAATGACTGGAGTAAGACTAGGGCCAATCAAGCATAGTAGTGGGAAGTTGTGCGTAGAGTCAGAGGAGTTAGGGGAAGTGCAAAATGAATACTTTTCGTCAGTATTCACATGAGAAAAAGACAATGTAGTTAAGAAGAATACTGAGACACAGGCTACTAGACTAGATGGGATTGAGGTGCATAAGGAGGGGGTGTTAGCAATTCTGTAAACTGTAAAAATAGATGTCCCTGGGCCTGATGGGATTTATCCTAGGATTCTCTGGGAAGCCAGGGAGGAGATTGCAGAGCTTTTGGTTTTGACCTTTATGTCATCATTGTCGACAGGAATAGTGCCAGAAGACTGGAGGATAGCAAATGTTGTTTCATTGTTCAAGAAGGGGAGTAGAGACAACCCTGGAAATTATAGAGCTGTGAGCCTTACTTTGGTTGTGGGTAAAGTGTGGAAAGGATTATAAGAGATAGGATTTATAATCATCTAGAAATGAATAAGTTGAATAGGAATAGTCAACACGGTTTTGTGAAGGGTAGGTCATGCCTCACAAACCTTATGGAGGTATTTGAGAAGTTGAAGAAACAGGTGGATGAGGGTAAAGCGGCTGATGTTGTGTATATGGATTTACTAAGACATTTGATAAGGTTCTCCACGATAGGCTATTGCACAAAATATGGAGGCATGGGATTGAGGGTGATTTAGCAGTTTGGATCAGAAATTGGCTCAGCTGAAAGAAGACAGAAGGTGGTGGTTGATGGGAAATATTCATCCTGGAGTTCAGTTACTAGTGGGGTACTGCAAGGATCTGTTTTGGGTCTACTATTGTTTGTCATTTATATAAATGACATGGATCAGGGCATACAAGGATGGGTTAGTAAATTTGCAGGTGACACTAAGGTCAGTAGAGTTGTGGATAGTGACGAAGGATATTGTCGGTTACAGAGAGACATAGATAATCTGCAGAACTGGGCTGATAAGTGTCAAATGGAGTTTAATGCAGAAAAGTGTGAGGTGATTCACTCTGGAAAGAGTAACAGGAATAAAGAGTACTGGGTTAATGGCAAGATTCTTGGTAGTGTAGATGAGCAAAGAGATCTCGCCACCCAGGCCACATTTGGAGTATTGCGTACAGTTCTGATCATCGCATTATAGGAAGGATGTGGAAGCTTTGGAAAGGATTCAGAGGAGATTTACTAGGATGTTGCCTGGTATGGAGGGAAGGTCTTACGAGGAAAGGCTGAGGGACTTGAGGCTGTTTTCATTAGAGAGAAGAAGGTTGAGAGGTGATTTAATTGAGACATATAAGATAATCAGAGGGTGAGATAGGTTGGACAGTGAGAGCCTTTTTCCTCTGATGGTGATGGCTAGCACAAGGTACATAGCTTTAAATTGAGGGGTGATATATAAAGGAGAGATGTCAGAGGTACTTTCTTTACTCAGAGAGTACTAAGGGTGTGGAACGCACTGCCTGCAACACTAGTAGACTTGGCAACTTTAAGGGCATTTAAATGGTCTTTGGATAGACATATGGAGGAGAATGGAATAATGTAGGTTAGATAGGCTTCAGATTGGTTCCACAGGTCGGCGCAACATCGAAGGGCCTGTACGGTGCTGTAATGTTCTAAATTGGAGGAAGGCCAAGTTTGATGGTATTATGCAAGAACGTTCAAAAGTTGATTTGGGGGAGTGGTGGGGTTGTGTGTTCACAGATAAAGGGATGTCTGGAAAATGGGATAATCAGAGACAGTATGTTCCTGTTGGGGTGAAGACAAGGCTATAGGTGTAGGGAATGCTGAATAACTAGAGAAATTGAGTGTTTGGTTAAAAATAAGAATGAAGCATATATCAGTTGACAGCAGAAATCTTATGATTCCATATTAAAGTATAAAGGCAGTCGAAATATACTTGAGACGGAAATCAGGAGGGTAAAAAGGGGACATGAGATAGCTTTGGCAAATAGGGTTAAAAAGAATCCAAAGGAATTTTACAAATATGTTAAGAACAAAAGGCTAACTGGGGAGAGTATAGGGCCCCTTAAGGATCAGCAAGGCCGTCTACGTGTGGAACCTCAGGAAATGGGAGAGATATTAAATGAGTATTTTGCATCAGTGTTTACTGTGGAGAAGGACATGGAAAATAAGAGAATGTGGGGAAATAAAAAATGACAAATTGAAAAATTTCCATATGACAGAGGAGATGGTGCTGGAAGTCTTAAAATAGGTAGATAAATCCCCAGGACCTGATCAAGTATACCCTAGAACCCTATGCGAAGCTAGCAAAGTGACTGCTGGGCCCCTTGCTGAGATATTTGGGTCATTGATAGCCACAGTTGAGGAGGTGGAAAACTACAGGTTGACTAACATAGTGCCATTATTTAAGAAAGGGGTGGAAAGGAAAAGCCAGGAAACTATAGATCGATGAGTCTGACATCAATGGTGGGTAAGTTTCATAGAATCATAGCACTGCTACGGTGCGGAAACAAGCCATTCAGACCCAACATGTTCACACGGCCCTCCAAAGAGTAACCCACTGAGACCCATTCCCCTATCCTATTATCCAAGGAGCAGGAGAATCGACATTTCGGGCATGAGCTCTTCTTCAGGAATTGCCCTGAAGAAGGGCTCATGCCCGAAACGTCGATTCTCCTGCTCCTTGGATGCTGCCTGACCTGCTGCGCTTTTCCAGCAACACATTTTAAGCTCTGATCTCCAGCATCTGCAGTCCTCACTTTCTCCCCTATCCTATTACTCTACATTTACCCCTGACTAATGCACCTAACCCTAATTCACCGAACCTACACATCTTTGAACAGTGGAAGGAAACTGGAGCACCCAGAGGAAACCCACACAAACACGAGAATGTGCAAACTTCTGAGGCTGGAATCAAACCAAGGTCCCTGGTGCTAACCACTGAGTTGTTGGAGGGAATCCTGAGGGACAGGATTTACATCTATTTGGAAAGGCAAGGACTGATTAGGGATTGTCAACCTGGCTTTGTGCATGGTAAATAGTGTCTGATGAACTTGACTGAGTTTCTTGAACATATAACAAAGAGGACTGATGACAGCAGAGCAGTGGACGTGATCTGTATGGGCCTCAGTCAGGCATTTGACATGGTTCCTCATGTCGACCAGAAAGCAAGGTTAGATTACATGGAATAGAAGGAGAACTAGCTATTTGGATACAGAACTGGCTGGATTGAAGGTCGAAGACAGAGGGTGGTGGTGGACGGTTGCTTTTCAGACTGGGGGCCTATAACTAGCGGTGTGCTGCAAGGATTGGTGCTGGGCCATTTATATAAATGATTATGATGTGGACATAGGAAGTCTAGTTAGTAAGTTTGCAGATGACATCAAAATTGGAGGTGTAGTGGACAGTGACAAAAGGTTACCTGAAAGTACAATCGGATCTTGGTCAGATGGGTGAATGGGCCGGTGAGTGGCAGATGGAGTTTAATTTAAATAAATGTAAGGTATTACATTTTGGAAAAGCAAATCAGAGCAGGATCTGTACAGTTAATGCTAAGGTCCTGAGGAGTGTTGCTGAACAAAGAAACCCCGAGAATACACATTCATAGTTCCTGTAAAGTGGAGATGCAGGTAGATAGGGTAGTGAAGAAGGCATTTGGTATGCTTGCCCTTATTGGTCAGCGAGGAGAAAGTGAGGTCTGCAGATGCTGGAGATCAAAGTTGAAACTTTATTGCTGGAACAGCACAGCAGGTCAGGCAGCATCCAGGGAACAGGAGATTCGACGTTTCGGGCACAGGCCCTTCTTCAGGGCCTGTGCCCGAAACGTCGAATCTCCTGTTCCCTGGATGCTGCCTGACCTGCTGTGCTGTTCCAGCAATAAAGTTTCAACTTATTGGTCAGCGCATTGAGTATGGGAGTGGGAATTCATGTTGTGGCTGTACAGGACAGTAGTTGGGCAACAACCTGAATAGTCCATGCAATTCTGGTCTCCTTCCCATAGGAAAGATATTGCTAAACTTGAACGGGCTCAGAAAAGATTTACAAGGATGTTGTCAGAGTTGGGGGGCTTGAGCTAGAAGGAAAGGCTGAATAGGCGATGACTATTTTCCCTGGACCTTTGGTGGCTGAGGGGTGACCTTATAAAGGTTTATAAAATCATGAGGGGCATGGATCGAGTAAATAGATAACATATCTTTCCCGGGGTGGGGGAGTCTAAAATAAGAAGGCATAGGTTTAGGGTGAGAGGAGGAAGATTTAAAAGGAATCAAAAGGACAACGTTTTCACACAGAGGGTGGTACATGTATGGAATGAGCTGCCAGAGGAAGTGGTAGGGGCTGGTACAATTACAACATTTAAAAGGCATCTGGATGGGTACATGAATAGGAAGGGTTTAGCGGGTTATGGGCCAAATGCTGGTCAATGGGACTAGATTATTTTAGGATGTCTGGTTGGCATGGATGAGTTGGACTGAAGAATCTGTTTCTGTGCTAAATATCTCCATGATTCTAAGTATTGTAATGACAATAAAATCCTATTTCATAGAATCTTCTGGATGAGCCTCATTCATTTGCCCCTGGGTTAAAATGATCCAGGTTAAATCTTCATTCCAAAATTGGGAATATACAAGTCAAAGTTTCTGAGGTGATCAATGCAAAGATAAGGCCAAGGTATTTGAAACTATCTTCAGGGAGAAGTAGATAATTCATCTCAGTCATGTCCTGAGTACCCATCGTTGCAGATGCCAGTCCTCAGATAATTCCATTCACTCCACATGATATCAAGAAATAGCTGAAGGAGTTAGTTACAGCACAGACTATGGACCCTGACCAGCTTCCTGCAGCAGTGCTTAGCACTCGGCTCCCGAATGAACCACACCCTTCAACAAGTTGTCCAATATAGCTACACCACAGACACCTATTCAATAATCTGAAAAACTACCCATGTATGGATGTCTACAAAACAGAAGTTTAATCCATGGATATCAGTCTTGATAATTAGCAAAGCAATGGAAGGTTTTTGATTAGATTCCCTACAGTGTGGAAACAGGCCCTTTGGCCCAACAAGTTCACACCGACCCTCCGAAGAGTAACCCACCCAGACCCATTTCCCGCTGACTAATGCACCTAACACTATGGGCAATTTAGCATGGCCAATTCAGCATGGTCAATTCACATCTTTGGACTGTGGGAGGAAACCGGAGTATCCGGAGGAAACCCACGCAGACACTGGGAGAATGTGGAAACTCCACACAGACAGTTGCTTGAGGCCGGATTTGAACCTGGGTCCCTGGTGCTGTGAGGCAGCAGTGCTAACCACTGAGCCACCATGCCACCCCGTGTTAACAATGCCATCAAGCAGCACTTAACATAGACAACAAACTCCTCATCAGTCTTAATTGGAGTTTTACCAAGAGCACTCAATTTCACCTCAAGTTATAAACATTAATCAAAAGAAAACAAAAGAATTAATGTCACACGTAACAATTAATGGACATGATCTTATAACCATTACCAAGACATGGTTACAAAGAGGTCAGAATTGAGAACTAAATATTCAAGGGGTAACATTTTAGGAAGGGAAGGTTGGAGGCATAACTTTGCTAATACAAGATGGATTAAGTACGATGTCAAAAACAAATTTGGATAGGATGTTGGAAGTAAGAAGTAACAAAGGGAAGATCACACTGATGAAAAACTCTATCGGCCCCTGAACAGTAGCTATTCTGTCGGACACAGAATAAATCATGAAATAATGAGGGCATTAAAAAAAAAGATAGTCCATTAATCAAGGGTGGCTTTAATTTTCATGTAGATTGAGAAAATCAAATTGTGAATTCCTTCTCAAGGCTATCTTTGCCAGGGTGCCTTAGGGTCAGTTTCCCAGAACAATATGTTGCGGACCAGAGATCAGATTATTTTGGAACTGGTAATTTGTAACATGGCCACTTGAATAAATGGTCTCCAAGTAAAAGATCCACTAGAAAAGAGTGATCATGACATTATAGATTTTAGTTTTCAAGTTAAGAGTGAGAAACTTGGGTCAGGAACAATGTTAACTTAAATAGGGGTAATTATATAGTGGTAAGGACTGAGTGAACTGGGAAAGGAGTTTAACTAAAAAGAGGGTTGAGAAACAATAGTTAACATTTAAAAAAAATGTTCATGACTCACAGAAAAGATATATTCCAGTAAGGAATAAGGACATGAGGATGGGGATAAACAGACTATTGTTAAGAAAGTTAAGGATAATATCAAATTGAAGACAAAGCGTGCACAAAATGTACCAAAGTTTAGTGGCAAAATAGAAAATTAGGAAAGCTTCAAAAGCCAGCAAAATATGGCAAAAACTAAATAAAGAGGGACAAATTAAACAATGATGGCAAGTAACATAAAAAGGACAGTAAGAGCTTCTTTAAAATCTTTAGAAGGAAGAGAGAGGCCGGGACTCGGCAAGATGGCGGCGATTCTTTCGAACTGCCGTGGATGGCTCTGCCTAACAGCCAAGGCAAATGGGTGTTTTTTTGTCATCCCTGGCTGACTTACTGAGATAATTGTTAATGTGAAACTTTGAGAACACATATTAGTTCATATTTTGGAGTGAGAAGGATGCCAAAGAGAAAGGGAGCGAGCAAACAGCAGCAGGGAAGACACTCTGAACCCCCGAGGGACTTAATGGAATTTGTGGGTGCGATGGCGAGACTTACCCTGAAGGTTGAGGCTGTGATCGAGGAAATCTGTGCCCAGATTCAACCCATCACGTCCATGCTGCAAAAGCATGAACGGGAGCTTTAGGGCCTCGGGGCACAGATGGAGGAGGTGGAAGGTCAAACCACAACCTCGGAAGCGGCAATTGAGTCCTTGGTTGGACGGATCTAGGCCCTGGAGCAGCAAGTGCGAGATCAGGTCGAACCATGACCTTGAAAATCGAGTTCGGAGGATGAATCTGCAAATTGTCGGGCAGCCAGTCAGCTTCTTTGAACACTGGCTGCCGCAATTCCTGGGCCTTCAAATCGAATCCAGATGGCTGCACATTTAAAGGGCCTATCGGGTGGGTCCCACCCAGTCCTAGTGCACCTCCACACATACAGGGACAAGCAAACAGTGGTAGAAGCCTCCAGATTTCTGGGGAAAGATCCACAGGCACTGGTTGTTGTGGTTCTGTTCGCCGAGCTGGAAGTTTTTGTTGCAAATGTTTCGTCCCCTGGCTAGGCGACATCATCAGTGCTTGGGAGCCTCCTGCGAAGCGCTTCTTTGATGTTTCCTCCGGTGTTTATAGTGGTCTGTTCCCAGACCACTATAAACACCGGAGGAAACATCAAAGAAGCGCTTCGCAGGAGGCTCCCAAGCACTGATGATGTCGCCTAGCCAGGGGACGAAACGTTTGCAACAAAAACTTCCAGCTCGGCGAACAGAACCACAACAATGAGCACCTGAGCTACAAATCTTCGCACAAACTTTGAACAGGCACTGGTGCACATGGGGTCAAAAATTATGTTCTTTCAAGATTTCTCAGAGACTATAATCCGAAAGAGGAAGTCCTTCAAGGAGTTTAAGAAGAGGCTGGGATCCAAGATGGCGGGGGATCCAAGATGGCGGGGGATCCAAGATGGCGGCGACCCAGTAAGACTGAGTCTATAGTGCTCCTCCCAAGACTTGGGCACAGTGGGTCACCTACCCCCTACCAAGCTCACCAAATAATTTATAAATCATTTATAATAGTTTAGTAACTGAATTAGTGGTTTAATATTACATTTAAGCTACATTTAAGCAACTTTATCCTAAGTTAAAATGACTAAAGGGAAGGGAGCCCGCAGCTCTCAGCAAGCAGCAACCCCTCCCCCACACTCTCCAGCTGCAGCAGAGGCGTCCACAGCCGCCCCGGGGGACTTACCAACAGTAGCAAGCCTTACAGAAATGATTTCCAAGCTTGACTCGAAGATCGATGCCTTTATCGTCGAATCCAGGAATCGTTGGGAGTCGCTGTCGGCCGCGCTGAAGAAGCACGACCGTGAAATTGAAGAAATTCAACGCCGAGTCGGAGGGGCGGAGCTAAAGGCCGCGACCTCGGAGACAACCGCTCAATCGGCCGTGGATCAGGTCCGGACTCTCGAGCAGCGAGTCCGGACCTTGGAAAATCATATTGACGACCTCGATAATCGAGGTCGTCGAAAAAATATTCGTTTGCTGGGCCTTCCCGAGCAGGAAGAGGAAGGCCAGCTTACAGCATTCCTGGAGCAGTGGCTGCCACAACTTTTAAATCTGCAAGCTGGATCAGGCCAGGTAAGGGTGGAATGGGCCTACCGGGTAGCAATACGCGGGCCCGGCTCGAACCAGCGCCCACGCCCGGTCCTGTTCCGGCTGCAGAGCTACAGGGAGAGGCAGATACTCCTAGAAGCCTCTAGAAATCTCGGAAAAGACCCCCAAGCTATGATCTACAAAGGATCCAAGATCATGCTATTTCAGGACTTTTCCCCGGCTCTGGTTCGAAAGAGGAAGGCATTCGACGAGGCGAAGAAGCGTTTAAGGGACTTAAATGTTCAGTACTCCTTACGCTACCCAGCGATGTTACGCTTTAACCATGAAGGTTCTGTATATAACTTTGGATCACCAGAAAAGGCTAAGGAATTCTTGGACTCTCTTAGATAAACTGTAGGACATAATGGATGTTGGTCTGCCTCCCCCCCCCCCGTTTTGGTTTATATCCCCTCCCTTTTTTTTTCTTACCTTATTGCTTAATATTATTATGGGGGGAGGGGAGAGGGATTTGATTTTCTCCCCCCCGCCCCCCCCTTGGAGTTGTTTTCTGTTATTATTTTATGTATATATGAGGGGTGTATGTATATGTGTGTGTATGTATATATATATATATATATATGTATGTGTATGTATATATATGTATATATAAGTTGGGGGATTTGGTTAATGTTGGTGGGGGGAGGTGGTTCCCTTATTCGATTTTACCTCTGTCTTTAGGAGCGGGGTTGTTTTTCCCTTCGTTATTTTGTATTATCATATTTAATTATTATTTGTTGAACTGGTAATTTTATAGTTATATGTTTATATATGGTATTAACATTACCAAATATACCCAGGTGTTGGTAGGGGTGGGGGTGGGGTGCTCACTGTTAACTCTAGCTTTGTATTATATTTGAATTTTCCTCACTTTATTGAGGAGTGCCTGGGTCAAGGGTGGGGCATTGGTTGGGAGAGGATATGAGGGATTTTTGGAGAGGAAGTGACGCCCCCTGGGAACAAGGGGGAAAGTCTCCACTTAGATACGTTTTATATTTTTTTTATTTAGAAATAGTTTTTTACTGTATTGTTGTGGGTGTATTAAAGAGGGTTTATTTTTGTAAATTTTACATGTTCCATGCTCGGGATGTTCTGGATAGGGTTCCCCCTCCCGAGGGGTCTCGGATTGGCCCAGAGGATTATGGTTGATCAATCGGTTAAGTGGTGCACCTGGAATGTCAAAGGGAGTAATTCGCCACTTAAAAGGAAGAAAATATTATCAAATCTTAAGAAGGAAAGAGTTGATATAGCTCTCCTACAGGAGACGCATCTGTCAGATAAAGAACACTTGAAATTACGACAGGGCGGATTTGATCAGGCCTTTTTTTCTTCTTTTAGCTCAAAAAGCAGGGGAGTTGTTATTCTTGTTCGGAAGAATTTCCCTTTCAAAATCCTAAAGCAGATAAAAGACGAATCTGGACGATATATCTTGATTAAAGCTCTCATAAATGGAGAGGAATATGGGATTTTAAATTTGTACTGCCCCCCGGCACACCCCTTTAAATTTATAACAGAAGCCTTCTCAAAATTGATGGCTTTTGATGCCCGTCATATAATTATAGGGGGAGAATTTAATTGTATTATGGATCCGGAAATCTTCCAAATTCGAGATTTTATACAGAAGAAGACTACGTTATTAGATAGTCTTTATAAATCCGATAGAGAATGTAGTGTCCTACGACCAGTGGGGGTATCTTCCGTCAGTAATATTTATCATTTGCTACATGATGAAGTATCGGGAGATATGGATAATCTGCTTAAAACATGGGATCAGGATCTGGGACTAGAAATCTCCACAGAAACGTGGAATGATATCTGGGAAAATGCTAGAAGAATTACTATTTGTAACAGAACCCAGGCTATCCAGCTGAAGATACTTCATAGGGCCCATATAGCACCGGTTCGATTGGCAAAATTTAAGGCAGGAGCATCTCCAATGTGTCCTAAATGCAAAATAGAGGTGGGCACTCTTGTACATTGCTTATGGACCTGTCATAAGATCCGTGGATATTGGACTAAAGTAGCAAGTACCCTGACAGAAATTTTAGGAACGGAAATAAAAGTGGACCCCGTATCTCTCCTCTTGGGCTTTTCGAACTTTCCCTCCCTGGACACGTACGGGAAGAGACTATTTTCTATTCTTTCTTTCTGTGCAAGGAAAAATATTCTGATGAACTGGGTGGCGGAGGGCCCCCCTGGACTTTCAAATTGGCACAGACTAATTATGGAATGTATTCCCCTTGACTTCCTTACAAATATGGTGCACCGAAAGACCGAATTATTTTATAAAATATGGCAGCCCTTTTTGAATTACATAAATACAGATATTTCGGCTATCCTAACAAGGGCTTTTATTTAATTGAGACTACGAACCTGGCTGGTCCGCGGCCCCTCGGGGGAGGAATCCCGCACGAATACGGGTTTTATCATATCTGATGTTAACACATCCCGAGCATGTAAGAGACTTAAATATACACCCTGGTTAGTTGTAGGTTAGATTAGTAGATAGTTGAGTTTTGTCTGTTTGTTTTTTTTTGTTGTTTTTTTTGGGTTTTTTTTTTGTTGTTGTTGTTTTGTTTTGTTTTGTTTTTTTTTGTTGTCAAATCTTGGCTATTGTATATTTGAGCTAATTGTATATCAATGTTTATATCTGAGAGTTTTGTTTATTTTTGTAAACTTGTAAAAATGTTAAATTTCTAATAAAAATATCTATATAAAAAAGAAGAAGAGGCTGAGGAACCTGGGCATCCAGTACTCCATGAGGTACCTGACAGTGCTCCATTTCAGCCACGAGGATTCGGTTTATACTTTGAACTCATTGGATAAAGCCAAGAACTTTGTGAACACTTTAAAATGGACCAACTGATCTGAAGAATATGGTTAATACTTGTCCTCTTTTCCTTCTTTCCCTGTGTATTCCCTTTTCCATTTTTTCCCTCTCTCCCTAGTAATTTTGTTTTGAAAAACATCTTGGAACAAGAGACCCGGGTTCAATTCCTGCCTCAGGCAACTGTCTGTGTGGAGTTTGCACATTCTCCCT
The DNA here is from genome assembly GCF_037043375.1 of Chiloscyllium plagiosum. Lineage (NCBI taxonomy): Eukaryota > Metazoa > Chordata > Chondrichthyes > Orectolobiformes > Hemiscylliidae > Chiloscyllium > Chiloscyllium plagiosum. The sequence goes on along the minus strand of NW_028270147.1, from coordinate 46,797,332 downwards.
GTGTCTGCGTGGGTTTCCTCCAGGTGCTCCGGTTTCCTCCCACAGTCCAAAAATATGCAGGTTAGGTGAATTGACCATACTAAATCGCCCGCAGTGAAGGGGTAAATGTAGGGGTGGGTCTGGGTGGTTTGCTCTTCGGAGGGTCGGTGTGGACTTGTTGGGCCGAAGGGCCTGTTTCCACACCGTAAGTAATATAATCTAATCAAAAAAAATGTTGGTCCTATTATTTTTGTTAAACTGGATTTTATCATGGGAAATGTTATGGGTGCCCTTTGTTGTTTTCCCCTTTTTTGTTCTTTTTCTCTTTTAGCTATAATTGGAGTTGACATGGAGACGAGGATGGGTGGAGTGCTTATCCTTTCTTTGTCGTCTTCTGTTGATTTAAGGATCATCACCTTGTTTACATTTTTTTTGTCAAAGGCTGGGGCACAGTCTGGACTTGAAGGAGCTGTGAAGGTGGGGATGGGTAGGATGAGTGCCCCCTACGGGCAGGGAGGAGAGTCTAGTATTCAAGGTTTGACAGTTGGTTTTCTTTGTTGTTTTTTGGTAGCAATAGTCATTTGTAGTTATGTTAGAGTAGTTATTGTATACATAATTTTACGACTCTATGAGTCTCCATTTAATGGTGCTCGGTGCAATGCAAGCAGGGTTCTCCATTCCAGGGGTTCAAGGATCTCTGAAAGGGGATATGGCTAAGTTTCTTGTTAAATTATGCATCTGGAACATCAGGGGAAGTCATTCACCTGTTAAAAGGAAGAAAATGCCTTATAGCCTTTAGAGAGAAAGGGTTGATATCACCCTGTTGCACGAAACCAATCTTTACGATGGGAATACCTGAAGTTACAACAGGGAGGCTTTAACTGGGTATTCTTTTCATCCTTTACTACTAAAAAGTAGGGGAATGCCTATACTTATCCATAAAAATCTTCTGTTCACATTATTAGAGCAGGTGAAAGATGAGCAAGGGCAGTTTGTGATACTTAAGGCCCTATTACATGGGGAGGAAGAGGACACCTTAAATGTCTACTGCCCCCTGGCGCATCCCCTCAAATCTTTAATTACTGCCATCACTAAGCTGAGTGCCTTTGGAACACGGCACATTATTACAGGGGGAAGGGGGATTTCAATTACCTTTTGGATCCAACAGTGGACAGGATGCCCAGTGGGCCCCCAACTATCTCTGCACATGCCAAGCAGGTGACTGATTTATGCGAGGAATTGGGGCTGGTGGACATTTGAAGATGTCTTCACCCTACTGGCAGGGACTTCACCTTTTTCTCAAATACACATAAATGTCACACGAGGATTGATCTTTTTCTGACTCCCTCGACCCTTTTTGATTTGACTATGGGTTGTAAAACTGGGAACATAGCTATTTCTGACCACGTGGCAGTACATTTGGAGGTTAAGGGCAAGAGTGAGGGACTAGGTTCATGGCACTGGCGTTTGGACCCTTTTCTCCTCAAGGATTCCAAATTTGTAGAATACTTTTTGAGGGAGTTTCAGGAGTTTTTGACTATCAACTCAGGCAGGGCTAGTAGTTTGGATCAGTGGTGCTGGAAGAGTACAGCAATTCAGGCAGCATCCGTAGTCTGTCTATGCTATGGGACACTGCTAAGTCCTTTGCTAGGGGATTACCTATTTCCTATTTAGCTAACCAGAAGTGACATAAGTGGAAACAGCAATGTCTACTTGAGACGCGGCTGAAAGCCACTCAGGCAGCACATTTTGCGAAGCCTTCGGTGACCAAGCTACAGCAGGTCACGGCCCTCCAAGCTGCCCTGAATTCAGTACTTATACAAACCTCAAAGAAAGAACTTGTGTTTGCTAAACAAAGGCTGTTTGAGTATGGAGATATGCCAGGGAAATATTTAGAGTATCTGACGAGGAAGAAGTGTGCTCCCCAATCCATTACTGCAATTACAGACAGTGCTGGGGTCCTTACATATGATGCCAAAAGGATTAATGAGGCTTTTCAGAGATTTTACTCTGAATTGTATCAGTCTGAAGGTTGCATGGGCTAAAATGAAAGTCTTTTTAAAGAGCCTAGACCTCCCGGGAGTAACACTGGAACAGGCCTCTCTCCTTAATGCCCCCTTGACAGTTCAGGGTGCAGCTCGGCAACTTCAAAGTGGGAAAGTGCCTCCCGGGTGAGTTTTATAGGGAGTGTGTAGAGATTCTGTCAGGGCAATGCTGGAAATGTACAATCATTCCTATATGCATGAGTGCTTACCACCATCTCTGAGAGAAGCTAATATTTCCCTCATTCTTAAGAAGGAGAAGGTTCCAGAGGATTGTGCTTCATACAGGCCCATCTCTCTATTAAATTCAGATTTTAAGATTCTGTCTAAGATTTTGGCACTGAGATCAGAGAAGGTGTTGCCCTATATTGTCAAAGAGGACCAGACAAGTTTTATAAGGGGCTGTAGGTCCTCTAATAATATTAGAAGGTTGCTGAATATGGTCCATGTTTGTCAGCAACAATCGATCCAGGGGTTCGTGATTTCCTTAGATGCAGAGAAAGCATTTGACTGGGTGGAATGGCTGTATCTCTTTTATGTCTTAGAGCGGTTTCGGCTGGGCGGGGTCTTTACGAGGTGGGTGGAGGTTTTATATCGCCACTCTCTGGCTGCGGTCATCACAACGGGGTGAAGTCTGGGAACTTTAGGATTGGCAGGGGTAGTTGTCAAGGCTGCCCTCTCTCATCATTGTTGTTTACATTGGTGATAGAGCCGTTGGCAGAGGCCATTCGTCAGAACATACACAGAACTGCTCCAGAAGTGGGATCATGGGTACACAAGATTATACTATATGCGGATGATGTCCTTCTATTTTTATTGGACCCGATGACCTCCATACCCCATCTGATACAATGTATCAATTCATTTGGGGCTTTTTCAGGATATAAAATCAACTTTGCAAAGTCAGAGGCTATGCCTTTGGTTGACCTTAAGGAAGTGCCAGAGGTTGAAGATGGCCCTAGGTTCCCCTTTAAGTGGTCACAGGCAGGTTTCCGATACCTAGGTATTTTTATTACCCCCATGTTTGATCAGCTAATTCGGACTAACTTTGTTCACCTGCTCGACAATATTAGGTTGGATCTCCAGAGATGGGACCCTCTTCCAATTTCGTGGTTGGGCCAAATAGCCCTTGTTAAGATGAATGTCCATTCTCGTTCGCTTTATCCCACGTGTATGTGCCCCATAATGTTTCCCAGATCAACGTTACAGAAACTTATGGGTCGGTTCAGTTCTTTCATTTGGCGTCGTGGGCAGCCCCTCATCAAACTTACTAAATTGCAGTTGTCTCAAGGATGGGGAGGAGTTGATTTCCCAGGCATCAGGAGATATCAACTGAGTTCCATGCTATCCTTTGTGTGCGTTTGGGCAGGTAATGATGCAGGCTCAATATGGCTGGATATCGAGGCCTGCCTCTTACTAACCTGCTGTTCATGGATAAGATGAGGACAGTTATGGACCACTGCCGGAACCCCATTGTTGCGGCAGTCAAAGCATGGAGTGCAATGCATCAGAGCGAGTGTTGTTAATCCATGACTTCATCACTCACCCCCACAATTGGTATGCTGGGGTTCTGACCAGGGATGATGGAGTCAGGGTTCAAGCTATGGGTAGCGAGAGGAGTTTCTGATTTGGGAGACTTGTTTGAGGGGGAGGTTATGATGTCTTTTGAGCAATTGAGTTGCAAATACGGGCTGCTCAGTAGAGATCTTTTCTGTTTTATTCAGGTTAGGAATTTCATCCAGAAGAAGACTACAGTTCTCACTAAGCCCTATAAGCCCGATACAGAAAGGCAGTTAAAAATTCTGCACAGGGTTCATTTGGCACCGGACCGTCTGGCAAGTTTAACAAAGGAGCATCTCTAATGTGCGACAAATGTAAAATAAGTGTAGGTATTCCGACCCATGCTTCTGGACATTCCACAGGCTCCATGTTTATGGCAGCGCAGTGGCAGGAGAGATAGGGAGGATATTGAGTACCAATGTTAAAGTAGACCCAACATCTCTCTTTCTAGGTCTACCGAATGTATCATCTTTGGATGGGTATGGGAAGAAACCATTCAATATTCTTTCTTCCTATGCACAGAAGAATATTCTGATGAATTGGGTGTCTGAGAACCTGTCGGGCTTGCTGGGATGGCGAAAATAAATTATGGAGTACATTCCTTTGGATGTTTTCACAAATATGGTGCACCACGCAATAGACCTTTTTTATAAGACATGGCAGCCCTTTTTGAGTTATTTGGACACAGATTTTCTGCTATCTGAACTAGGGCATTCGTTTAACCAGGATGGTTAGGTTTGCTGAGCCTGGGCCCTCGAAATGGGACTCCTGAGTTAATACAGGTATATATACAACATTCCCCCGTTTTTTTGTTTGGGAGCTTTGTGCCGAGCATTGTTATTTTGTGTTCTTGTGTGTGCTTTTGTTTTATTTTAGTCACTTATTTATTGGTGTTGTTTTGCACAGTGTTTGGTTTTGTTTTATTTTATAGGGTAGGTTAGTAGGCAGTAGTTGTATTGTAATTTGCGTTTTTTTTATTATACTGGTATTTGTTATATTTTTTATAACTTTATATTTTTGTAAAGTCAACAAAGTTTGTTTTTGCTGATCAATATATTTATTAAAAAAAAAAGGAAGAGAGAGGCCAAAAAGAAGGAAGAGAGAGGTCCTTTAGAGATGAGGCTGGGAAATAAGGCAGAAATGACAGACGAGTTCAATAAGTACTTTAGATCAGTTTTCATGGTAAAGGAAAATTACTAGTATTAATTGCAGACTGAATATTCAAAGGGCAAAAGGGGAAAATAAAATAAAAACAATAATTATGATGAAGAAAAAAATACTGGGAAACTAATGGAGTTCAAGTCTGGAAAGTTTCTTGAACCTGACAGATGCAAACCAGGATTTTGAAGGAGCTGATAATAATCTTCCAAGAAAAAGTCACAGAATTGGAAACTGCCAATGTAACACCCTCATTCAGAAGGGCAAAAAAACACAGTTAACAATAGGCCAGTTAGCTTAACATCTGTCACAGAGTCCAGTAAAACGATGTGAAAGCATAGCATTTAGAAATACATCGGAAAATCAAGCAGAGTCAGCATTGCTTCATGAAGGGGAAATCATGCGTCACAAATTTATTACAGTTCTCTCAGGAGGTAACAAGCAGGATATATAAAGGCAAACTAGTAGACGTAAAACATGTGAATTTGCAAAAGCTATTCAATAAGATTCTGCACATAATGTAACTTAATAATTGTCCATGATGTTGGGGTAGTATATTCACATGGGTGGAGAATTGGCTAACCATTTAACTGTAGACAGAGATTTGAGATAAAGGGGGCATTTTCAGGTTGGCAACCCGCAACCAGTGGACTGACATAGGAATCTATGCTGCGGTCACAATTATTTAAAATATATATTAATGACTTGGATAATGGAAATAGAGTTAGAGATTCATAGAGATGCAGAGCACAGAAACAGAACCTTTGCCCCACCTCATTTATGCTGACCAGATTGCCTCAATTAATTTAGTCCCTTTTTCTGCTATTTGGCCCTTATGGCTCTTAAATCCATCCTATTCATATACCCATCCAGATGCCTTTCAAATGTTGTAATTGTGTCAACCTTCACCACTTCATCTGACAGTTCATTCCATGCACACACCATCCTCTGCATGAAAAAAATTGCCCCTTAGATCCCTTTTAAACCTTTCCCCTCTCACCTTACATTGGGTGGCTCAGTGGTTAGCACTGCTGCCTCACAGCACCAGGGTCCCAGGTTCGATTCCAGCCTTGGGCAACTGTCTGTGTAGAGTTTGCATACTCTCCCTGTGTCTGAGTGGGTTTCCTCCGGGTGCTTCCGTTCCCTCCCACATTCCAAAGATGTGCAGGTCAGGTGAATTGGCCATGCTAAATTGTGTTAGGTGCATGAGTCAGAGGGAAATGGGTCTGGGTGGGTTACTCTTCAGAGGGTCGGCATGGACTTGTTGGCCCAAAGGGCCTGTTTCCACATTGTGGGGAATCTAATCTAATCTAATCTAATCTATGCTCTCTAGTTTTGGATTCACCTATTCTGGGGAAAACACCTTGACTATTTACCTTATCCATGCCACTCATGATTTTATAAACGTCTTCAGGTCACCCCTCAGCCTTTGATAGTCCAGGGAAATTAGCCTCCAGTCTATTCAGCCTTTCCTACAACTCAAACCCTCCAACCCTGGCAATGTCCTTGTAATTCTTCTCTGAACCCTTACAAATTTAACAACATCTTTGCGAAAGCGAGGAGACCAGAGGTGATGGCAATATTCCAAAAGTGGCCTCACCAATGTCCTATACAGGTGCAAAATAACCTCCCAAATTCTACACTCAATGCACTACCAAATTCCTTCTTCACTACCCCATCTACCTGCAACTCTACTTTCAAGGAACTATGAATCTGCACTCCAAGGTCTCTTTATTCATCAATGCTCCCAGAACCTTATCTTGAAAAAGCATTCGATTGCAATACAGAGGTAATTGCATGCACTGAAGAGAAATTTTTAAAAATCTTACATTCCTGTTAGAAAAAAACATGACTTTTGTGGAAAAAGCAATGACTCCTCATTACCCAATACCTCAGAGTTTTAAAAATGTTCTATCAGAAGAAAATAGACTGTTGTGAAAACAACAGCATTAACATAGAGACTTGGTGGAGGAAAGAGTTCCACAATTCTTGGGAACTCAAGATTGGTCATTCATTTTTTTTTACCTCTGAGAGGACCTATTCAGTTCACTGGCTGCCAACTTTTGACTGGTTAGATGTGGTTATGGACGCCAAAGGAAAGCTTAGAATGAATAGGATTGAGACACAGACATTTGAGTGGTGTAAGGTGACAATGGTAAGGACCTCCAATTTTGGTGTAATCTGCAAACATACAAACCATACCTCCTACATTCACATCCAAATCATTTATATAAATGACAAAAAGCAGTGGACCCAGCACCATTCCTTGTGGCACACCACTGGTCACAGGCCTCCAGCCCCAAAAAAACCCTCCACTATCACGCTCTGTCTACTACCTGTGAGCCAGTATTGTATTCAAGTGACTAGTTCTCCCTCTAGTCCATGAATATACTATCGCTGAGTCTGTGATTGGCAGAAAAAATAGCTGGGAAGGCAAGTTGCGAAAATGACACAAAGATTGTACAAAGGCATTTAGATAAGGTAAATGAATAGTCAAAAACTTGGCAGACAGAATATACTATAGGAAAATGTGAAATTAGGTCAGAAAGAATAAAGAGCTGAATATTACTTAAATGAGGGAAAGTCTGAAGGAGCACAAAGGGAACCAAAGGTCGCATGAATCACAAAAGCTAGCACCCAAGTTCAGCAAGTAATAAGCAAGGCAAATGAAATGTTGGCCTTTATTTGAAGAGAATGGAGTATGAAAATAAGGAGGTTTTGCTAAATATGTCAGATCAACGAAATTGGTTAGTCCATGCCTGGAATACCATGAACAGTTTTCAACCATTTTTCTAAGGAAAGGTATATTGGAATTGGAGACAGTCTGGAGAAGATTCGCTAGGTTGATTCTGGGAATGGAGAGATTTTAGGTGTAAAGGTCAAGTAAATTGGCCTTGTACTCAGCGGAGTTCAAAAGAATGAAATGAGACCTTATTGAAACATAAAAGATTATTGGAGGCCTTGACCAGGTAAATGCAAAGAGATTATTTCTCCTCATGAGAGTGAGTCGGACCAGATGGCTTGATCACAGTACAATGGCTTGCTCATTTAATGCAGAGATAAGAAGAAATTTCTTCTCCGATGGTAGTAAACCTGTGGAATTCTATACCACATAGGGTTGAAGATGCTGGGTCATTAATGATATTCAAAGTTAAGTTGGACAGATTTTTAATCAGTAAAAGAATCAAGGGGTTATGGGGTTAAGTCAGGAAAGTGGACTTCAGGATTATCAAATCAACCATGATTTCATTGAATAGCAGAGCAGACTCAATGGACTGAATGGCCTACTTCTGCTCCTATGTCTTATTATCTTTGGAAACATGGACAAAAAAAGTGAATTCCAGAGGAGAGATGAGACTGTCCTTGGCATAAAGTTAGCATTTGACTTAGTATGGCTTCAAGGTCCACTAGCAAAAGTGAAATCAAATGGAAATCTGGAAAAACATCTCCAATAATTTGAGTCAAACCTGGTACATAGAAAAATGGTTATGGTTTTTGAAGACCAATCATCTCAGCCACAGACATCACTGCAGGAAATTTTTAGGGTGCAAGACCTAATTATCTTCAGCTGTTACATCAATTAACTTCCTTCCAATCTAAGATGAGTAGTTTGGATGTTCATTGATGTCCCAGTGTGTCTAGTACCATATGCAACTGCACGAACAGTGAAGCAGTCTGTGACCAAGTATGGCGAGACATAAACAACACTCAGCTGCTACATTTGGTTAAAAAAAATGATGACTCCATACGAGGCATGCTATAGACATGAAAGGTTATAGAAAATTCTTTGTGGATTCTTTAAAAACTTGCAATATTGGAGGAAGTGGGGAGGGGATCCCAGATGGCAACGATTTAGGAACATCACAGCACAAGCGGGATGAACTTTTAACCCACCCTACCTGGACCAGTGCAATATCCTGGCACTCTGGAAAGCTCCTGGAGTTCCAGGAAACTATTAAAAAATCAACCTGCCTTGGTTTTCACCGTCTAGGGATGCTGAAGAAGGGCCTGTGGCCCAGCCTGCAGGATCGTTGGACTCAATTTCTTACCAGGCCCTGGTGAAGGAGCTCATGAAATCTTGCAAGGTGTTGGGTAAGCAGATGGAGGGGAAGCTGGCCCCAATCTCTATCATGCTGCAGAAGCAATTTCAGCAGCTGGGAATCCTGGATAAAAGGATAGATGAGGTAGAACACTGAGTCATTATGGTGGAAGCTGATACCAGTTCCTCCAAGAATATGATCCAAGCCCTAGAGACGAAGGTCCATAATTTGCTTGACCAAGTTGATGACCTTGAGAACAGGGGCAAGAGAAAAATATTTGGATCATTGGTCTGCGGAAGGTGAGCGGTCTGCGGAATTTATAGAGGACAAGTTGCCGAAATTCCTTAACTTGGAGGCTGGCACGAGAGGCTTGAAGATCAAGAGGGCGCACCAAGTCATGGCGTGGAGGTCAGGTCTGGATCAATGTCCTCTTGATATGGTTTCATCATTATAAAGATAAGGAGACAATCGTGGAAGCTTCCAGAATTCAGGGGAAGGATCCAAAGGCTCTATTATACGAGGGGTCTTCCAGGACCTCTCAGCGGCGGTGATCCAGAAATCCTCTGACGGCGTCAAGAGAAGACTGAGGGAGCTTGGGATTCAGTATTCTCAGGGGGTATCCGGTGGTGCTTCCGATCACCTTACATGGGCCTGTACATCTTTTTGACGCGTCAGAGAAGGCAAGAGACTTTGTGGATAAATTAACCTAACCTGAATAATTTAATACGTACAAAGTAGTGTTGTTTGGGTATGTCTTTGTTTTTTCTTTAAAAATAAGAAAAGTCCAGTTGGGGCCTTCTTTTCCTATGTTTGTTATTGGTAATAATCTGGTCTAAACTATGTTTGGTGGCTATTGAGATGCATACTTTCAATTTCTAAGTTATACCAAAGGATGGGTGGAGTACTTACTCTTTTTTTTCCAAAATTTCTTTATTCACATCGCTATCCATGGTGTATTTTCTTTCTTTTCTGCTTGTGTTTGCAGTCCAGCTCTAGCTAGGAGGAGGGAAAATGGTTGGGATGGCTATATGCCTACTTACAGGCAGTTTATGCCCAGTTCAGGTATTTAAATGCCTGGGCTGCAATACTGGCAGCGGGATGGGAAGTTGGGTTTTGGAATGCATAGTTGCCCTCTTTGGGCAGGAGGTGAGTTCCCCTACTCAGCGCCATTGGCTGTAGGTTTGTTTTTTGGTTTTTGTTGTATATAATCCTTAATAGCTTTGTAGGTTTGTTAACTGTAGTAGTTTTAGTTTATGTAGTTTTTATGTTCGATGGATCTTGCGACACTAAGGCTCTGCGATTTGTGGTTCAAGTTCCTCTTCTCTGGAATCTAAATGTTACTGCAGAAGGTTATGGCTAATTACTTGATTAAATGGTGTAGCTGGAACATCAAGAGGAGTCACTCAACAATTAAGAGGAAGAAGGTACTTTGGGGTCTTAGAGAGGAAAAGGTGAATATTGCTTTGTTACAGGAGACACACTTGGATGATGGGGAGCATTTGAAACTACAACAGAATGGCTATGATTGGGTTTACTTTTCATCTTTTAATACAAGAAGTAGAGGAGTGGCTATATTGGTTGGAAGGAATCTCCCATTTAAGTTACTAGAGTGTGCTAAAGACACACACGGGAGGTTTGTAATTCTCAAAGCCCTGATAAATGGGGAAGAATATGGTGTTTTAAATGTTTATTGCCCTCTGGCTCATCCCCTGAAATTTCTGGTAGATGTGTTCTCGAAATTGATCAGTCTCGAGTCCCGGCATATCATTACACGGAAGATTTTAACTGTCTCATGGATCCCACAGTGGACAGGTTGCCCAAAGGCCCCCCAATACCCTCTGTACAAACTAAATAATTAGTGGATCTGTGTGTGGAGTTAGGGTTGGTGGATGTCTGGAGGCGCCTCCAGCCTACAGCCAGGAATTTTATGTCTTTTTTCCAATCCACACAGATGTGACACCAGGATTGATATTTTTTCTGACCCCCATTGCAACTCTGGACTTGGTGGCATCTTGTACGATTGGTAATATTATCATCTCTGATCACGGTCCAGTACACCTGTTGGTTAAGATTAATGACATTACTGTGGGCCCGAAGCACTGGTGAATGGATCCCTTAGTAAGTTTGTGGATTTTGGATTTTGAGACAGCAGACAGCAAAGAAGAAGCTTATGTTTGCAAAGCAAAGGTTATATGAGCATGGTGACAGGCCAGGGAAACAATTAGTGTATCTCACCAGGAAAAAGAGCGTCCCTCAAGCCACTATGTCGATTAGGGAAGGGTCTAGGAACCTAAAATGTGATTCCAAAAAGATTAATGTGGCATTCCAGAGATTTTACATTATGTTATACCAATCTGAGGGTTGTGAGGAGGGGCGGGCCAAGGTGGAGTCCTTTTCCAAGGATCTGGAGTTCCTGGGCGTGACCCCAAACAAGAGTCTTTTCTCAATGCCTCTTTACCAGAGCAAGAGGTGCAGAAGGCTGTGAAGCAGCTTCAGAATGGAAAGGCACCCGGTCCTGATGGACTTCCCAGCGAATTCTATAAGGAATTTATCAACCTATTGTCAGGCCCGATGCTCAACATGTTCCATGAGTTATACAGTAATGATCGCCTCCCGCCATCTCGGAGAGTGGTGAATATTTTGCTTATTCTTGAAAAAGGGAAGGTCCCAGAGGACTGTACTTCGTAGTGGCCCATTTCACTCTTAAATGTGCACTTCAAATCCTCTCTAAGAGTCTTGTGTTGAGGCTGGAGACTGTGTTACCTTTTATTGTTCAAGAGGACCAGACAGGCTTCATAAAGGGCCGCAGATCCTCCAATAATGTTAGGAGGCTGCTTAATGTAATTCAAGCATGTCAACAACAGTCAATACAGAGACTGATAATTTCTCTAGATGCAGTGAAGGCATTTGACTGAGTTGAGCGGCCGTACCTTTTTTATACTCTGGTGCAGTTTGGCTTGGACGAAGCCTTTATAAGATGGGTAAAGGTTCTCAACAGTGACCCTCTCATTGCGGTCATCACCAATGGAGTACGATCAAGCAATTTTAACATTTTTAGGGGCAGCCATTGCTTTTTACTTTGGTGACTGAACCATTGGCAGAGGCCATTTGTCGGGATCCTAACATATAGGCTCCAGAAGTGGGGTCAAAATTGCATAAGATTTCATTGTATGTGGACAAGGTCCTCATTTTTTTTTGTCAAATCCATCAGTTTAGGTACCTCGCCTAATAAATGCATCACCACATTTGGCATCTTTTGGGGTATAAGATTAATTTTGCAAAATCAGAGGCTATGCCTATGGGTGGTCTTCTGAAGGTGCTTGGTCTTGAGGGCAAAAATCGATTCCCATTTAAGTGGTCACAGCGGGATTGTGTGTATTTGGGCATATTCATCACTCCAGTTCTTCATCGGTTATTCAAAGCTAGTTTCATTAATTAATCGACTAAATCAAACAAAACCTTCAAAGATGGGAGGCATTTCCGGTCTCATGGTTAGGTTGGATTATGCTTATTAAGATGAATATTCTCCCCCGTTTGCTATACCCTATACAGATACTCCCCTGATTTTCGATAAGCAAACGTTCAGGAAACTGAATGGCTGGTTCAGCTTTTTTATTTGGCATTGTAAGTAGCCCCTTAATAAATTAGCTAAACTGCAAGTGCCTCACAGATTGGGGGGAGTGGATCTCCCAGACATTAATATTATCAACTAAGCTCGCTTTTATCTTACGTGAGTGAGTGCGCTTGTGGGGACCCTCTTTCAATGTGGTTAGATACTGAAACCTCTCAGGCAGGGTGCCCCCTTACTAGCTTGGTGTTTTTGGACAAAATGAGGACTATTAAGGAATATTGGCATAACCCAGTAGTTATCAAAGCATGTTAAAGCATGGAAGGCAATTCAGCAGAGGAAAGGCAATATTGGCAAAACATCTTCTCTTAAACCTATAGTATGCCGGGTTTTCAATCGGGGATGATAGATTCAGGATTTAAACATTGGGCAGCTAGGGATGTGTCTTGCATGGGTGATTTATTTGAGGGAGACACTTTGATGTCCTTTGATCAGTTAGCACGGAAATAACAGGGACCTCTTTCGCTTTTTTCAAGCTAGAGATTTTATTCAAAAAAAGACCACACTTTTGACTGATCCCTACAAATCCGACATCGAGAGGAGGGTGCTCGGTGCTAAGAGTACATTTTTTGTCAGCACTTTATGTCATCAAGTGGGGGGTGTCCCCTCAGATGAGTTAGATTGACTCTGCAGGGTGTGGGAGAGTCCTGATCTCTCCTTTTCTTGGCCTGCCCAGTGTGTTTCCTGTAGATGCGCAATAAAAAGCTTTGCAACATCCTCACTTTCTGCGCAAGGAAGAATGTCTTGTTAGGTTGGGTATCCGAAAATCCCCCTGGCCTGTCGGGATGGCGGAAGATTGTTATGGAGCATATCCCCTTGGATTTTCTCACAAGTATGGTACACCACAAGACTCAGAATCACTATAAGACATGGCAGCCCTTTTAGGAATACCTGGACACAGATTTGTCTGCCACAATTATAAGGGCTTTTATATAACCATAATGATTGTGCTTTACGAGTCCAATATCCATTGTTGGTTATTATTCATTTAGTTAAGTATATATTTATACATTTGTACATGAGGGCAGTTTGGGATATTTTTACATTTTTCTTTAGTGTTCTTTCTTTGTATTGTTTTGTATTTGTTGTAATATTTTAAAATGTATTCTTCAATAAAAATATATTTGAAAAAACATGCAATATATAGTATCTAGCACATCCATAGAAAATGTTTTATGAGAAACTTCAACAGTAGTTTCCTTTTTTCAGCAACACTAAACATTTGCAGGGATCAGAAAATACAATCGTTGAATACTAACAGAGGGGTTGGAGAAGCCGTCAGTGCAAAGTTATACTTAGATGTTTCTGAACAGAAGATGTGAAAAATATGTGCTGGTAGCTAAAACAACCTGTACTGCTCTCATCTTTCCCTGGTGACCGATTAAGCAATTCTACTCTGACAGCCATGTAAACAGAGTGTTGTTTCCATTTTTACAGCTGTTGTGAATTAGGATCAAGGAAATGCTAAGCACAAGTACAGAAATGACAGGAGATAAGCTACTTTTAAAAATGTATAATTGCTTCAATTTTGTTTCTAAAAAACGTTTCACAAGACTTTTGCATTATTCACATAAAACCCACTTTAAAATATCCTCCAGCAAAAACAAACAGGCAGCAGATCCTTCTCAACAGTGTAATAATTTCTCAACAGTGTAATAATTTTTGCAGATTTTGAGAAGAAAGAAGGCAAAGAGTGAATCTGGTATAAGGTGGGCCTATAAAGATAAGCTGCACTGATCCAGCACCTCGAAGCTTTGCATACACAATAACAAGATTTTTTTGTTTATTCGTTCATGGGATATGAGAGTTGCTAGAAAGGCCTACATCTATTTCTCATCCTTAATTGCCCTTACGATGGTGGTGGTGAACCAGTCTAAAAAATAAATTAACAATATTGTAAATAATTATAATATTAAGTCTAAGTTAACCAATGGAACATTTGACATCTCTTATGAGTTATTCTGCAGTACAGCAAATAATTACAATGTTAAACTATCACATGATTTGACAAAGCCTTGACAATTGATAATTTTGTGAAATGCAAAATTATATATTTTCAGTGACAATGCTGTGCTTACCTGTGAAGATCAGCAATTTCGTTGTGTATAGAATCAAGTTCTTTGATGGCTGAAAAGTCAGTTCGAGTGTTCAGGGCTGATCCATTCTGTGGTAAGCAAAAGTTAGATTATTTTAGCCTCCTACAATAATAAATGTGCAGGTTTGAAAGCAGCTTTAAATTCACAACTTGACATTATTCCCTTGTTTAACTAATATTTTATAGTTTAAATTGAGCATGTAAAATCAATTTTCTAAAGCTTAATGCTGGACCTGAAGCAGATCAATCTGCCCCTCCAGCATATCAAGCAACACAAAGTAACCAAAACTGGCTCAATCATAGCATTAGGTATCAAATCCAAAGGCATGACTTAGCGAGTTGCATACACAATTTAAATGTAAGCACCAGATCAAAGTATTTATTTGCCTATGAAGCAGTACAACATCATGATGTAAGCAAAGACAAATGGAACAACAGTAGGTGTCCTATTCTTGACCCTAATGCTAACTGGAAACACAGGGAAAAAATAGGCAAAACATATACCTGTACAACAGTTTATTAATGCTGGACACTCTGCCATTTTTCCTGACACCCTAAACGCATTATCTTAATCTTGCTAGTTAATTTGTTAATTCAGAACAATAACGGATGATTTAGTTGCAAAGAAGGAAAGTTTAGTTTAGTATTAAACTCCTATGGAAGATTGTGAAACTAAAATTCTTTTCTTGATTGACTACATAAACTTCTGCAAAATTATGCTTCATAAAAATCTTAGGTGAATTTAAAAAAGCAATCTGAAAAAGAAAAAAAAATCAGCTATTATGAACAAAAGAAGGTGAACAGATGATAGATTAAACAGTAAATAATAATGCTAACCTTGCACTTTTAACGAAGAAGTGTTACGTTAGGCTTCCAACGTTATTCACATATTACGGACATCAAAACAATGCAGCAAGGATGGCTGGCACAGTGAGAAAGGCATAGAGCCTGTAGCAAAGCAGAGGCCAGTAGAATGCAAGAAAGAAAGGTTTAGCAAGAATTAGTAAAGCTACAAAACAGAATTGGAGTAATTGTGGAAAATCAAACTTCCAAGAAACACATTTTTAGTGAATATTTGCTTTGGATCAAGCAGCATCACGTCAAAATGGAAATCAGAATTTCCAGGACACAATTATTGAAAAGAATTAGAAGCATACTCAGAAAATGCATTCCTACTTGCAATCATGTTGTTACACTAAGATACAGTAATTCAAGAGTGATGTAAAGGAGTTTAAAAAGAGCCCCAGAGACAAAAGAAGCATTCGACTGTTAGCAACATATTTCTCTCCTTCAGAGATTCTAACAAAAACTTCAATTTGATTGTAGAATATTCCTGCCATCCACAGTTTATTTTTCTCCTTACTAAAGTCCTATTTTACTAACAATAAAGAATAATTGGTGAATAATGATGTACCACCAGTCAAACTAACAAATTATTAGTTATCGCACTCCTAATTTATTAGTTAGCAAATAGCAATAATTCCTAACAAACTCAAGCAAAGTCAAAAATTTGCAAAAGAAAGATGGGAAGAAGAGAACAGATGGAAAACAAAACAAATTGCCCCACAATCAACAGTCAGGACGTCAACAGAAATCATTGTTAAACACAACAAGGAATACTCAAATTTACACAGTACATAGATGGCGAAAACACAGAAAGTTGCAACTAATTAACGGAATGAGAAATTTAACCTTAAAAATAGAAGAATTTTAAAAATGAAAAGAAGTGCAAACAGTAATTAAACTGAAATGACCAGAAAAGCATAAAAAGACCCAAGGAAGATCAGCACAGGGTAATGGAGTAAAGTAAAAATGAAACATAATCCCTTTACTGTAAAAAGAAGTGGTGAGAGCATAAGCATAGGAATTGAACTATTTTGGCCAAGTTTGGCCAAGTTTAGGACAACCTTTGGAAAAAGGATCTGATATTTGTCCTGGGTATCTTAATACTTAATACAGATTGGAATGTCCTCAGTACTTAGCTGCAAATGAAATGCACCATTTCCATTAAAACCACAAAAAAGTGCAGTTGCAGTAAATCAGAAACAAAAACAGGAATTGCTGGAAAAGCTCCACAAATCTGGCAGCATTTCTGGAGAGAAGTCAGTGTTAACGTTTCGGACCGAGTGACCATTCCTCAGAACTGCGGGAAGCCCAGTTCTGAAGAAGGGCAACTCAACTTGAAATGTGAACTCTGATTTTTTTGCACAGACACTGCCAGACTTACTCAGTTTTTCCAGCAATTCATGTTTTTGTCCCATCATTTCCATCATTATTTCAAACACTTCTTTAATTGAGTTCAATTTTTTTAAAAATCTACCATTATTTGCTACTCCAAAGTGGAGCATTCGCTACATCAGAGTATTTCATATCTCTGTTACCACCTGTTGCTTTTTGAAGGTTTCGTACCCCAGCATTACTTGTTCCTGTCTTTCTCTCTTGCTTTCTTTTGAATTCTATTTAAAATACTCCTTTGCCTCTCAGTATTCCGTTCCGAAGAGGGTTGTTGCTAGTATGTTAACCTATCTTGTCTTTCTGATAGATGCTGATTTATTTGACACTTCCCAAATTATTTTGGTGTTTGTCATAATAGAATCAATTGTCCCCAAGGAAACATTACATTGTACGATTCACATTGATACGAAACAAATTTTAAAAATTCATAGAATCCCAACAGTGTGGAATGAAGCCATTCAGCTATTGAGTCTACACCAACCCTCCAAAGAGCAGCTTACACTATTCGCATAATCCCACATTTGCATCGGCTAATCCACATTGCCCTGTAGTGTCCAGTGATGTGCAGGCTACGTATCATGGTCAATTCACTTAACCTGAACATGACTGTTCTGACTGGGGGGGGGAAGCTGGAGCATGTGGCAGAAACCATATAGACATGTGGAGAATGTGCAAACTCCACACGGACACGCAAGGCTGGAATTGAACATGGGTCCCTGGTGTTGTAATGCAACATTACTATCCACTGAGCCACCGCACCACCTCATATAAGGAGTTTGCTTTGTTTACAGAGGACCAAATCAAAAGCAGGATGGCTGGGACTACTGTGAGTTATTTATACTGCCAGTACAGTCTCGAAAATCTGCAAATACTCACATCAGTTTAGAACCACATTTGAATATTTTTGAGTGATTTTTGACATCTCTGTTATTGCTAGAATCAGTTATACAGCAAACACCATGTCACAATATGATTTTTGAGTCACAGGTGATAGGATAGTGAAGAAGGTGTTTGGTATGCATGGTTTTATTGGTCAGTGCAGTGAGTATAAGCGTTGGGAGGTCATATTGTGGCTGTACAGGGCATTGGTTAGGTCACTTTTGGATTACTGCGTGCAATTCTGATCTCACTGCTCTATGAAGGATGTTGTGAAACTTGAAAGGGTTCAGAAAAGATTTACAAAGATGTTGCCAGTGTTGGCGGGTTTGTGCTATCAGGAGAGGCTGAACAGGCAGGTACTATTTTCCCTGGAGCATTGGAGGCTGAGGGTGACCTTGTAGGGGATTATAAAATGATGACAGGCACGGATAGGGTAAACAGAGTAGGGAGAGTACAAAACTAGAGGCCATAGATTTCAGGTGAGAGGGGAAAGATTTAAAAGGGACCTAAAGGGCAATGTTTTCACGCAAAGGGTGGTGCACATTTGGAATGACCTGGCAGAGGAAGTGGTGGAGGCTAGTACAATTACAACATTTAAAACGCATCTGGATGGCATATGCATCAGAGAGATTTGGGCCAAACGCTGGCAAATAGGACTAGATTAATTTAGGATACATGGACGAGTTGGACCCAAGAGTCTGTTTCTGTGCTGTACGTCTCTGTGACTCTATGACACTATGACACAATAATACATATCTGAAAATTTCTTCTATTTTCTCAAGAAGGTTTTTCTAAAGAAATGTGTATTTCTTTTTTGGGTATTGAGTTCCCATCAAGAGAAGCAGATGATTTAATGATCCACGCTGAAAAGCACAGAGACTTGTAGTGGACCTGAGCAGGATTCAGGATTACCAGCAGTAAGCTTAAAAGTAGCAATGAGAACAGAGAGTTCCCAGAAGCAGACAAACAAGTAGCAAAGCTGTTTCGACAAAATGAACTGTGTTATGACAGGACAGCAGGCAGGTAACTTTTTCTCGCTTGTCTCTTGTAACTGGATATTGAATTAAGACTGTAAGCAGAATTTAAAAACCTTTATGCAGATAACTGATAGAATTTCAAATCTAAATTCCTTCACTTGAAGGCATTCTGGTTGTTTGTCTGACACAAAGGGAAGAATAACATTTTTCTAGTCTATATTTCAGTCGGAGTAAGGGTAGAAATAAAAGCAACAGTCCACATTCACTTTGTTAAGATTTGACTGGGGAACTCAGGCCATGATTAGCCTATTCTGCACTATGTGGACGTACTGGATAACCATGTATAAAGGAGTGTCTCTAACTGCAGCAACTCAAGTTCTGGGTTTTGGAGATCGAGTTGCAGCTGGGGGTACTACGGTGTATTATGAGGCTGAGGCTGAGACTGAGCACTTCGTGGACAGCATGGAGGATTGGAAAGAGAAGTTGTTCAGGGTGAGGACCAGTTCAGTCAGTCGAAGGAGGGTGTCTGTGGAAGGGTACTGGTCGGTACGGCGGGAAAGAAAGAAGCGGAGGGCTTTGAGTCCTTCGTGATGGGGGATGGAGGTGTACAGGGACTGGATGTCCATGGTGAAAATAAGGCGTTGGGGACCGGGGAAGCGAAAATCATGGAGCAGGTGGAGGGCGTGGGTGGTGTCCCGAACGTAGGTGGGGAGTTCTTGGACTAAGGGGGACAGGACGGTGTCAAGGTATGCGGAGATGAGTTCGGTGGGGCAGGAGCAGGCGGAGACAATGGGTCGGCCGGGGCAGTCAGGTTTGTGGATTTTGGGCAGGAGGTAGAAGCGGGAGGTGCGGGGTTGTGGGACTATGAGGTTGGAGGCAGTGGATGGGAGATCCCCCGAGGGATGAGGTTATGGACGGTCTGGGAGATGATGGTTTGGTGGTGGGGGGTGGGGTCATGGTCAAGGGGGCAGTAGGAGGAGGTATCTGCGAGCTGGCGTTTGGCCTCAGCGGTGTAGAGGTCGGTGCGCCAAACTACTACCGCGCCTCCCTTGTCTGCTGGTTTGATAGGTTGGGGTTGCAACGGAGTGAGTGGAGGGCTGCGCGTACCGAGGGTGAGAGGTTGGAGTGGGTACCCAACCTCCACTCCCGGCACCTTCCCCTGCAACCGCAGGAGGTGCAAGACTTGCGCCCACACCTCCCCCCTCACCTCCCTCCAAGGCCCCAAAGGAAACTTCCATATCCGCCACAGATTCACCTGTACCTCCACACATATCATCTATTGCATCCTTTGCACCCGATGTGGCCTCCTCTATATTGGGGAGACGGGCCGCCTACTTGCGGAGCGTTTCAGGGAACACCTCTGGGACACCCGGACCAACCAACCCAACCACCCTGTAGCTCAACATTTCAATTCCCCCTCCCACTCCACCAAGGATATGCAGGTCTTTGGACTCCTCCATCGTCAGACCACAGCGAAACGACGGTTGGAGGAAGAACGCCTCATCTTCCGGCTAGGAACCGTCCAACCACAAGGGATGAACTCGGATTTCACCAGTTTCCTCATTTCCCCTCCCCCCAGCCTGTCTCAGTCAAATCCATCAAATTCAGCACCGCCTTCCTAACCTGCAATCTTCTTCCCGACCTCTCCGCCCCCACCCCAGTCTGACCTATCACCCTCACCTTGACCTCTTTCCACCTATCACATTTCCGACGCCCCTCCCCCAAGTCCCTCCTCCCTATCTTTTATCTTAGCCTGCTGGACCAACTTTCCTCATTCCTGAAGAAGGGCTAATGCCCGAAACGTCGATTCTCCTGTTCCCTAGATGCTGCCTGACCTGCTGCGCTTTTCCAGCAACACATTTCCATCTCTGATCTCCAGCATCTGCAGACCTCACTTTCTCCTTTGTTAAGGGAAGGTCATGTTTAACAAAATTGATATAGAGTTTTTTTTTGAAGAGTGCTGATGATGGTAATGCATGTGAGGTTATCTATCTGAATTTAATAAAAACATAGAAAATAGGAGAAGATGGGGGCCATTCATTCCTGCGAGCCTGTTCCACTCTTCAATATGACCATGGCTGATCTTCTCAGTACCCTGTTCCTGTTATCTCACCACACTCTTTGATCCCTTAATACCCAAGAAATATTTTCAACTCCTTCTTGCGAAGCTACATTGTTTTGGCATCAACTGCTTTTTGTAACAGAGAATTCCACAGGCTCACCACTCTCTGGGTGAACAAATTTCTCCTAATCTCAGTCCTACGTGACCTCGTCTCCTTTGACTGTGACCGATGGTTCTGAGCTCCCAGGTCATCTGGAACACCCTTCCTGCATTTACCCCCTCTAGTCCGGTTGGAATTTTATAGATTTATGTGCGACATTCCTCATTGTTCTAAACTCCAGTGAATATAGTCCTAATTGATCCAGCCCCTTTTCATATATTTGTCCTGTCACCCCGGGTATCAGTCTGGTAAACTTTGCACTCCCTACATAGACATAATATCTTCCTCAGATAAGAAGACCAAATTTCACACAATACCATGTATTTTACTTTTGCATACTAATCTTTTATGTGAATTCTTATCAAAAGTCATCTCAAAGTCCAAAAAAACCACATCCACTGATCCCTCCTTATCAACTCTACTAATTCCATCCTCAAAATATTTCTTCTAGATTTTGTTACGGAATAGGCCAGACCACTCAAAACATTCTGAAGCAGGCAGCTTTGCAATTTGTTTCACTAAGCGTACAGTGAAATGACCTGGAGTAAGTTAGCTAGGTAAACTACCAGGTTTTAAAACAGACAAAAAATTATTCACAAAATTATACAAAGAAAAGAATAAAGAAAACTACAGAACTCAGTCTATCCAAACCAGACTTAATTATGCTGTTCTGAATATACACAACAGTCCCAATAAGTAAACATCCTAAAACACAGTAAAAATGAAACAAATGCTTACAAGTTAAAGTTAGAAGAGCAGAAGGAGAGAGGGTCTAGCAGCCTGTTTCCACACAGCTGAAGTCCCAATTAGTTCTGGAATGAACTGCTCAGCTTGAGAGCTGACCACTCCCCTTCATTGTACAGGTCACTTCTAAAACATGACCACTTTGGCCTGAAGTCTTATCTGTTTACAAATAAACAAATTGCATCTCAAAATCCCTTTTCATCTCTGTACCAAACTAGCCACCTCGGAGCAGGGAGGGTTTTATGACCCCTCTGATAAAAACCAAGGACACAGTATCCTTGAGAAAAGAAACAGCTTTTTAGAAAAAAAGGACCAGCTTTGTGACAGTTTGTTAAGCATGATTTCCCTTTCATAAATCTATGCTATTTTTCGATTGCCACTGCTTTTCAAGAGCTCTGCTATTTAGTCTTTTTATAATGGACTTGTTTTCTCCATTACTGATGTCAAGCTAAATGGTCTAAGATTCAGTTTCACCTCTACCTCATTTTTTAAATCATGGGGTTACATTAGCTACCCTTCAACCCCTAGGAACTGTTCTAACATCAAGAGTATCTTGGCCATAAACGCATCCATGATTTCTATGGGTTCTTCCTTAAGTAGCCTGGGATGTAGATTATCAGACTCCGGGGATTTGTTTGCCTTTAATCCCATTAATTTCCCCAACACCATTTCTCTACAAATATTGAATTTCCTTCAGTCCTTCACTCTCACTAGACACTGCATTCCCAACATTTTTGAGGTCGTTCTTGTGTCCTTCTTTGTGATTATAGAACCAAAATATTTATTCAATTAGTTGCTCATCTTTTCGTTCTCCATTATAATGTCCCCCATTTCTGACTATGGCCAGAAAACATTCATCTTCACTAATGTTTTTCACTTCAAATATGAATAAAAGCTTTTACAATCAGTTGTATGTTCCCTGCAAGCATGTTCTCATACTCTATAGAGCAGGAAGGTTATGTTGGAACGATATGATACTCTGGCTAGGCCACAATCGAACTACTCCATGCCATTCTGATCACCATGTTATAGAAAGAATGTGATCGTACTGGAAAGAGTGCAGAAGAGATTTACCAGGATGCTGCTTGGGCTGGAGAGTCATTTGTTTTCATTCAAACGCAGAATGTAGGCGTTATTAGCCAAGTGAGCATTTATTGCTCATTCCCAAATGACAACAAGACAATTAAGAATCAATTAAATAGCTGTGGGTCTGGAGTCTGGATGGTGTAAGGATGACAGCTTTATTCCCTAAAGGACATTAGTGAACCAGATGGATTTTTTCACCGCCTGACAATCAACAATGGTTTCACCATCCTAATCAGACCATTATTCCAGATTTGAATTGAATTCAAAATCAATTGAATTCCATCATGCAGGTTTGAACTGTGATCCCAGAACATTACCTGTGTCACTGGATTAATAGTTTGATGATAACACCATGAGGTCATCACTTCCCCGAAGTCGAAACAATGAGGAAAGACATGATAGGTTGGGGTCGCTTTTTTTGGGAGCAGTGAGGTTTAAAGGGGACCTGATATGGTTGTGGGGGTCAAGGATAGAGTGGATAGGACAGTATTGCTTCCATTAATAGAGGGGTCAATAACCAGGGACACAAATGTAAGGTAAAACATAGAATGGCAAGAGTTGAGAATTCTTTTCACCCAAAGGATGGCAGGAGTCTGGAACTCAATACCAGAAAGAGTGGTTAAGTCAGAAACCCTTGTAACCTTTAAGCAATATTTAAATTTTCACTTGTATTGCCATAATCTCTATGGCTCTGGGCTAAAATGGGGTTAATACAGTCAAATCTTTAACAAAAGCAGAAACTGCTGGAAAAACTCAGCAAGTCTAGCAGCATTTGTGGGGAGACAGCAGAGTTCATATTTTTGGGTCCAGTGACTCTCCTTCAGAACTTAGTGAAATCTTTGTTGACCGGCATGAACATGATAGGCCAAACAGCTTCCTTCCGTGACGCAAACTTCTATGTGTCTCAAGCCTTGCATCAGATGGCAGGAAGGAAATGGTGAGAGCAGGAGTTACAAGAATGTGTAAAATCATCATATGACAAGAAGGGAGAAGTTCAGTGAAAGTAGCAGTTGTTATTCCCTAATATATTGACAAACCCGTACAACATGATATCACAAATTCTCCTAAGTCAACAGAAATTAACAAGATTTAAGTTTATATTAATAAGGATTCATTAATAATTTAACTTGAATTATTATGACACACCCAAATCTGAATCATTACTCAGGTCAGTGCTGTTAGTTTTATTTCTTGTGTAAATCAAGCCAAGGGCCAGTGTTGGAACAAATAGTTTAGATGACATCATCCTCACAAGAACTGTTCAAAGCTGATCATATCACTGCAGTGCCAAAACCATGATTGAAAACAAAAATTACCTTTTGTGCATTATCAGAAGGAGGCATCATCTCTGCTGTGAGAACCTGAGGTGGATCAATACCTTTAGTTAACTTCTGGTTTATTAAATGTAGTGCCAAGGCAAACTGCTCCTTTGTAAGCTTTCCACAATCATTTGTGTCACAGAGTGCCCTGTGAAGGCAGAAAATTAAGACAGATCAACAGCTCTGTATCAAGTATGATGAATTAACTGAATTTAGATTTGGATCATCTTACTTTTAAATCCCAAGGTTAAAACTGCAATAATGTTTAGTCACATTATTTTGTATATTTACTCTAAACTGGAAGCAATAAAATAAACCTGCACAGTCTTCAAAATATTACTTTCCAATATATTTATTAACCTCTTCAAGCACCACATTACTTACAGTGACATCACATCACTAACCATGGAAAAATTGGATCAAATTCACTTGATCTGTGGAGAAATACGCAGCAGTACAACTACTGATTCTGTCCTTCCAAATTCAGTTGTGTTTTGGGAAAGATAATATTATGATTTGAATATTAAACACTGTGGGTTCCTCACTGGTGGAATTAAGTGGAGATGATGAATTAACCAGTTTAAAGAAGAAGATTCAAAGCAATTTGGCTTTATGTAATTTTTCCTCAGGGGAAAGGCAATGATTCCTTTATTGATCCAGCCTATTAGCTGGAAACATCACAGTTCCTCATCAAAGATGTTTATCCATATGATGGAGTACAGTTCCAACTGATCTAGTAATATTTCCCCAACTGCCGAAGTCATGATTTCAGATGTCCAATGTGTCGAAGCTCATGCTTACAAGTTTCCAAACCAAACTACTGAGAATCTTGTGACCAAAACTCTTCATTGGAGAATTCTAATATTCATCCGGATGGAATGACATTTTCAGTTAAGAAACAGGCTTTAAGGCTGAGCAGGAAGAATGTCAAAGATCTGTGATGGATCTAACCTCCAGGCTCTCACAGTAGGTTAGCTTGATCATCAACAACATATGCAGACCTGAATGACTCTGATATCAGATTACCTAGCCTTCCAGAGACGATTCATTTTGACACAATTTCCAGTTAGATGTATCGCCATAATGGGAGTTTGACCTTTAATCACCAGAATACAAACAACAGTGGTCATGAGCTCATGAAATAGCCAGAAAACAGCACGAAAAGGAAAAGAGAGGTTTTTAACAGGTGCAAAATAGAGTCATAGAGATGTACAGCATGGAAACAGACCCTTCGGTCCAACTCGTCCATGCCGACTAGATATCCCAACCCAATCTAGTCCTACCTACCAGCACCCGGCCCATATCCCTCAAAGCCCTTCCTATTCATATACCCATCCAAATGCCTCTTAAATGTTGCAATTGTACCAGCCTCCACCACATCCTCTGGCAACTCATTTAATACACATACCACCCTCTGCGTGAAAAAGTTGCCTCTTAGGTGTCTTTTATATCTTTCCCCTCTCACGCTAAACCTATGCCCTCTAGTTCTGGACTCCCCCACCCCAGGAATAAAGACTTTGCCTATTTACCCTATCCATCCCCCTCATAATTTTGTAAACCTTCAGAAGGTCACCCCTCAGCCTCCGACACTCCAGGGAAAACAGCCCCAGCCTCTCCCTATAGCTCAAATCCTCCAAACCTGGCAACATCCTTGTAAATCTTTTCTGATCCCTTTCAAGTTTCACAACATCTTTCTGATAGGAAGGAGACCAGAATTGCACGCAATATTCCAACAGTGACCTAACTAATGTCCTGTACAGCCACAACATGACCTCCCAACTCCTGTGCTCAATACTCTGACCAATAAAGGAAAGCATACCAAATGCTTTCTTCACTATCCTATCTGCCTGCGACTCCACTTTCAAGGAGCTATGAACGTGCACTCCAAGGTCTCTTTGTTCAGCAACACTCCCTAGGACCTTACCATTAAGTGTATAAGTCCTGCTAAGATTTGCTTTCCCAAAATGCAGCACCTCACATTTATCTGAATTAAACTCCATCTGCCACTTCTCAACCCACTGGCCCATCTGGTCAAGATCCTGTTGTAATCTGAGGTAACCCTCTTTGCTGTCCACTACACCTCCAATTTTGGTGTCATCTGCAAACTTACTAACTGTACCTCTTATGCTCGCATCCAAATCATTTATGTAAATGCCAAAACGTAGAGGACCCAGCACCGATCCTTGTGGCACTCCCCTGGTCACAGGCCTCCAGTCTGAAAAGTAACCCTCCACCACCACCCTCTTTCTTCTACCTTTGAGCCAGTTGTGTGTCCAAATGGCTAGTTCTCCCTGTATTCCATGAGATCTAACCTTGCTAATCAATCAAACCTTGTTGAATGCCTTACTGAAGTCCATCTAGATCACATCTACCACTCTGCCCTCATCAATCCTCTTTATTATTTCCTCAAAAAACTCAATCAAGTTTGTGAGACATGATTCCCATGCACAAAGCCATGTTGACTATCCCGAATCAGTCCTTGCCTTTCCAAATACATGTACATCCTGTCCCTCAGGATTCCCTCCAACAACTTGTTCACCACTGAGGTCAGGCTCACCGGTCTATAGTTCCCTGGATTGTCCTTACCACTCTTCTTAAACAGTGGCACCACGTTAGCAAACCTCCAGTCTTCCGGCACCTCACCTGTGACTATCAATGATACAAATATCTCAGCAAGAGGCCCAGCAATCACTTCTCTAGCTTTCCACAGAGTTCTAGGGTACACCTGATCAGGTCCTGGGGATCTATCCACCTTTAAATGTTTCAAAACATCCAGCACTTCCTCCTCTGTAATCTGGACATATTGCAAGATGTCACCATCTATTTCCCTACAGACTATATCTTCCATATCCTTTTCCACAGTAAATACTGATGCAAAATATTCATTTAGTATCTCCCCCATTTTGTGTGGCTCCACACAAAGGCCACCTTGCTGATCTTTGAGAGGCCCTACTCTCTCCCTAGTTACACTTTTGTCCTTAATATATTTGTAAAGACTCTTTGGATTCTCCTTAATTCTATTTGCCAAAGCTATCTCATGTCCCCGTTTTGTCCTCCTGATTTCCCTCTTAAGTATATTCCTACTTCCTTTATACTCTTCTAAGGATTCACTCGATCTATCCTGTTTATAACTTACATATGCTTCCTTCTTTTTCTTAACCAAACCCTCACTTTCTTTAGTCATCCAGCATTCCCTATACCTACCAGCCTTTCCTTTCACCCTGACAGGAATATACTGTCTCTGGATTCTCATTATCTCATTTCTGAAGGCTTCTCATTTTCCATCCATCCCTTTACCTGCGAACATCTGTCCCCACTCAGCCTTTGAAAGTTCTTGCCTAATACTGTCAAAATTGGCCTTTCTCCAATTTAGAACTTCAACTTTTAGATGTGGTCTATCCTTTTCCATCATTATTTTAAATCTAATAGAATGATGGTCACTGGCCCCAAAGTGCTCCCCCACTGACCCCTCTGTCACCTGCCCTGCTTTATTTCCCAAGAGTAGGTCAAGTTTTGCACCTTCTCTAGTAGGTAGATCCACATACTGAATCCGAAAATTGTCTTGTACACACTTAAGAAATTCCTCTCCATCTAAACCTTTAACACTATGGCAGTCCCAGTCGATGTTTGGAATGTTAAAATCCCCTACCATAACTATCCTATTATTCTTACAGACAGCTGAGATCTCCTTACAAGTTTGTTTCTCAATTTCCCTCTGGCTATTAGGAGGTCTATAATACAATCCCAGTAAGGTGATCACCCCTTTCTTATTTCTCAGTTCCACCCAAATAACTTCCCTGGATGCATTTCCAGGAATATCTTCCTTCAGTACAGCTGTAAAGCTATCCCTTATCAAAAATGCCACCCCCACTCCCCCTCCTCTCTTGCCTCCCTTTCTATCCTTCCTGTAGCATTTGTATCCTGGAACATGAAGCTGCCAGTCCTGCCCATCCCTGAGCCACGTTTCTGTAATTGCTATGACATCCCAGTCCCATGTTCCTAACCATGTCCTGAGTTCATCTGCCTTCCCTGTTAGGCCCTTGCATTGAAATAAATGCAGTTTAATTTATTAGTCCTACCTTGTCCCTGTCTGCCCTGACTGCTTGACTCGCTTCTGTTGTCAACTGTACCAGTCTCAGATTGATCTCTGTCCTCACTACCTTCCCTGGGTCTCACCCACCCCCTCACCCCCCACCTTACTAGTTTAAATCCTCCCGAGCAGCTCTAACAAATCTCCCTGCCAGTATATTAGTCCCCTTCCAATTTAAGTGCAATCCGTCCTTCTTGTACAGATCACTTGTACACCAAAAGAAATTCCAATGATCCAATATCTAGAATGCACTGCTTTGGAAGGCAATAGAGGCAGGAAACTTCACAACCTTTATGTAGATGAGCACTTGAAATGTTATAACATTTGAGGCCATGGGTCATGTGCTAGACAGTGGGATTCATGTAGATAGATCGGTACTTGAATAGCCAAAGAGCTCCTTCTGGCTGTATGACACTCTACCAGTGACAAAAGAATATTCTTACCAGTAAATGAATTATGTTGCTACCAAATTTCTGACTCTAAAATGGACACAAACCATATCCCATTAGACAGTGTATCACCTGCTGGCTCAGTGCTTCAGTAGAAACCAGTATTTCTTGCAAACACTTTCTTTTTATTGTATCAAACTCACCCATTCTATATAATTTTACAACTCATACATGGATTGAAGAATACCATAATTTTCATTATTTCACTAAAGAATTTCCATTAAATGTAGGACTCTGCATCAAGAAGGAAAACTTTCGGATTGAATTCTTAGCTGCAAAGTTGAATTCTGAATTTTCTGCTATTGCTTACCACAGAGTTTGATTCCCTTGAAAAAAAACTGAAGGATTAGAGGGGTCAGGAGGAAAACTTTGGGTTGTGGAATTCCATGCCCAGTTTGGTTAAGGTGGAAATTCTCAACTCATTTTGAAGGAATTTGTATCTACAGCAGAAGAGCTGTAACCTGCAAAGCTATGGACCAAAAACTGCAAAGTGAGATTAGAATGGGTGCTATTTTATCCAGCTAGCACAGACAATATGGACTGAATGGCTTCTGTCCGAAAACTGTGTGAAACAGTGGAAGAAGTCACAGACTGATTAACAGACAACATTTATCAACAAAAATATAACATCGATGGCCAAAGCTATCTTTATATCAGCTGATGGGGCTGTTAGTTCTGTATGGAGGTAAGGTTTTGCTGGTATCTGCAACTATTCAATGAATGAAGACGACCATTCCCCAATGGATGCAAACATCCAAACGACTGCCAATCCAGAACATTTAGTCAGCCATTGATCAGAACTGTCTGGAACAGCCTGGAATCAAAAACTACACTTGCACATTCAGAGATATGAATACAAAGAAAGATGGGTGTAGTTTTTGAAAGTCAATTATTTCAACCATGGAACATCACTACAAGGTTGTGTCCTAGGTCCAACCATTTTAGCTGCTTCATCAACGCCCTCCCTCCATTATAAAGATCAGAAGGAAGAATGCTCACTGATGACTACACAATGTTTAGCACCACTCACAACTCCTCAGATAACTGATGCAGTCCATGTCTAAATGCAGCAGGACTTCGACAATATTCAGGCTCGGATATAAGTGGCAAGTAACATATTGTGAGATATATATCCTTAAACAATGGTTTTGTAGTACTTTTTACTCTTATAAGATGAACTAAATTAAATATCCCTGCCAACTTATTACTGTTTCTTTACACCTTTCAATTTTTAGCAGCCGCATGCTGCAAACTGTGTTTAAACCTGTTTCTGTATCAAAGGCTACCCCTGAATAAGTGCTAATACTGTAACCTACTCAGAACAATGCCAGTCCCACCATCGTGTCTCTATAACTCATACACAACTATGGAAAATTATAATATTTATTACCTTAGTAACCACTTCTCTGGATCTGAATAGGCTACAGAACATCAAGTAGTTTCCTCTACAAGCATGTCCCCACAGAGTGTGGCTTTTTATCTCTTTGAAATTTCCTTATACACTAATTATTTCTATAACACTGTATTACCTATTTCTAACATATATTTAGGACTATCATCTTGTACTAATGTATGGATTTATACTTTTTAAATACATATTAAATAAGGCTTTTACCCCAACTTATTATCAAAACAGCACTTCTGCAAAACTGCATGAATGAATGTATAGGAAATGTCAAAAACCGGCAATAATAGATGAAATCTCATGACCCTGTTGCATGAGATCAGTTTATTATCCTCTATACCTTTATTTAGTAAAGTTTATTTTCTCACTTAGTTAGGTTGTATAGGTTCAGATTTTTACTAACATTACTAACTTTAAAGGCAAAAGCAGTAACATCTCTTAGTTATGCCAGCTCAGACCAGAGAGACATTCTAATCCCATCAAGAGTAACAGCCAGCATTTAGCACATGGTTAAACTACCTCCTGCTTCCCCAGGAGAAATATCACACAAAATTATATACAAAAGATGCAACTATGTGGTGCCATAGTGCTAAAATTTAATGTATGCAAAAACAGAGTATAAAGAGGCTACTGTATAATTGTACTTTGGATTCCATCACTGCCTCGAACTGTGCCACTGCAGATGGTCAATAAAGAGACTATTTTCACCATTTACCAATCTCAGTTGCTTTTGAACACAATGCCACACATGCATATCACATACTTACTAGGCAATGAAAATCTCCAACAACAGTTATAAATGCAAATTTATTGGTATGGTGGTCATCAGTTTAATGGAATGTAGTTGTGATGTGGGACCAGAAGGTGTGTCTCATGGAGAAGCTCAGGGAGAGCATGAGGGTACTATTCTCCTATCACAGCTAAGTCAGATTATGTTTTCACCTTATGTCCATGACAACAACAACATAATTCAAGAAACATCTTGACAACAGGGTCAGTAATCAGCAAAACTGAGATTATGAGTTGAAATCAGCAATCAGGAATGAGTGATTTTTTTTCAACCTCTTTAGTTTAAGGAGGCGGCTTAATCCTTCAGGCTAACGGCAGCACTGAAGAACAACTAAAGTACCTTCTTAAAAATGATTTGAATCTGTAGAAAATCATGAGAATATTTAGGGTTAGTTCTAATGGATGAAAGTGATTATTATTGTTTTTGTTAATACACACTGAACACTTACCAGATATGAGCCAGTGTTGTTGGGGTCAGACCTGTGGTAAGAAAGATATCTTTAACCTCTACCCCAGAGACAAATCCATCTTGATCTTTGTCAGTTTTCATGAAAATCTCATCATATTTTGCTTTGTCAGCTGGTGTTACAACCCATTTGACAGCCTGGAAAATACAGAAAACATTGCTTAGATTAACAATTGTACCATCATTTTCAAAGTTCAGAATGAGAAGAGCAGTTTTCTACAAAAGCTAAATACAGATAATGCCAGAAATCAAAAGTAAAAATGAAAATGCCAGATATACACAGGAAGTCCAGAAGCATCTATTTAAAAAAACACAAAATTGATGATGACCTTTCACTCAAGTAGGGAAAAAACAAGAGGGTACTATGTACTATTCTCCTACATAGGATATCACAGCTGAGACAGATTATGTTTTCACCTTGACATCTTGACAACAGAGTTGGTAATCATCCAAGATAAAATTATGAGTTGAAATAAGTTTGTTTTTAAACCAAGAATCAAGGCAGGAAAAAGTGAAGGCATATCTCCAGGCAGCTCCCAATTTATGGCTGTCTGAGTCATGAACACATGTACTTACAAATAGCTATTTTGTATTGTACTGTATTGTGTTCCAACTTGATGCAAATCAATCTATGAATATACTTGTTAACAGAACCTGTTTGCAGCTTGAGGGTTGCCTTTATAGCATGTGTAAACATATTAGATTCACTATGAATTATG
This sequence comes from Chiloscyllium plagiosum, assembly GCF_037043375.1. Lineage (NCBI taxonomy): Eukaryota > Metazoa > Chordata > Chondrichthyes > Orectolobiformes > Hemiscylliidae > Chiloscyllium > Chiloscyllium plagiosum. The sequence continues at coordinate 46,765,450 of NW_028270147.1, read as the reverse complement.
AAGACGAAGTGATATATGATAAACATCATATCTGAGCGCAGATCATTCTAATTAAAATAATCACCTTTCCAGACAAAGATGACACATCATTCCACACATCACACCATTCCTGAAAATGGATCACTAGATTGCTAATTGTTTCAATTGAAGTATATACAGATGGAGGGCATTGATTGGATAGTTACTTCACAAGTGGCACATGAGTGGAGTCAGGAGATACATACCTGCAATAATTTACTCTGAATAAATCTATTCTTTGAATTCTTCCTTAATTAACTGGCTATCATGAAAATCAGAGTATTAAAAATATTTTCTTGATTAGTGTTTTATTCCAACCCTTTATTTTGTTCACAGAATGTGAGCATCGTTGGATTAGCCAGCATTTGTGCCAAGCCCCAGTTGACAGAGGGCAGATAAGTGGGAATTATATTGTTGTAGGTCTGGAGTCATATGTAAGTCAGTCCAGGTCAGTTCAGCCGTTACCTTCCCTAAAGGACATTTATGAACCAAACAGGTTTTTCCGACAATCAACAATGGTTATCATTAGATTCTTAATTCCAATTCCTACCAAATTGGGCGGCATGGTGGCACAGTGGTTAGCACTGCTGCCTCACAGCGCTGGAGACCCGGGTTCAATTCCCACCTCCGCAACTGTCTGTGTGGAGTTTGCACATTCTCCCCGTGTCTGCGTGGGTTTCCTCCGGGTGGTCCGGCTTCCTCCCATAGTCCAAAAATGTGCAGGTTAGGTGAATTGGCCATGCTAAATTGCCCCTAGTGTTAGGTGAAGAGGTAAATGTAGAGGGGTGGGTTGCTCTTCAAAGGGTCGGTGTGGACTTGTTGGGCCGAAGGGCCTGTTTCCACACTGTAAGTAATCTAATCTAAAAAAAAATTGAAAATTCACCTTCTGCCATGGCAGGATTTGAACCCACATCCCAAGATGATTATTTGGGTCTCAAGATTAACTGTCTAGCAATAATACTACAAAGCCATTGCCTTCCCATAAATTGCAGGGGGTTTTCTCACTCACAGGGGGAGAAAAGGGAAATCATGTGACAACACTGTTTTAAATAAATGTAAAGGCTAACATGGATTACATTAACAAACTACCAGAAGCTTGACAGTGAATTAAAAGAGAAATTGTACTCTTTCTCATTTTGAAGTAGTATCAGTCATTAAACGTTAAAGTAGAACAGATACAAATTTTGGAAATTCTCTATATCAGCCCATTTAAAGCACAGTTTTAAATAAAAGATTAGGTCAAAAATATGCCCAGTTACAATTTTAACTTGATTTAACTTTGGTTTAGGAGTGATGTGTCAGTATCTCTGTATAGTTAATAGCAAATCAACAAAGAAAAATGGTGTTCAAGAGAAACACCATTATTATTTGCAGTACCTGGACTGGTAGTGTTTTAGAAGATAGAATTCCCACAGGGGGCAAGGACTGTCGACTTTCCTTCGCAGTAGGTGGAGATGGAATGAGTGGCACTGAAGATGGAACACTTGCTTTTTTCCTCTTTGAAGGTGGTACTAAGGCAGGCGGCAAGGAAAATGGCACAGGTTCTTTCTCAAGAGCACGGTAAACCAAGTACATTGCCTTATGAGAGAAAAATTATACTGAGTCTTGACATTAAAAACAATTTTGTAACAGTTTATAAAAATATTAAATGAAGCTGAAACGAATGAAGAAACCTAGCTATGAACATAATCAGGACCACAGCCACATTTATGCAACATTGCCAAACTAGTGCATCAGGAGAAGGGACGGCTAAAAGAATTCTATAATGAAACCTGTGAACTATGACCCAAATTAATAACTTCTGAGAAATGGTTGCACTTCTATCAGGTGCCTAAAATATTCATTAGAAAACATGCATTTTACAGATTACACGGTGGCTAATATTGTACCACTTTTTAAGAAAGGTGGGAGAGAGAAAGCAGGAAATTATAGACCAGTTAGTCTGACCTCAGTGGTGGGAAAGATGCTGGAGTCTATTATAAAGGATGAAATTACGACACATCTGGATAATAGTAACAGGATAGGTCAGAGTCAGCATGGATTTATGAAGGGGCAATCATGCTTGACTAATCTTCTGGAATTTTTTGAGGATGTAACTCTGAAGATGGACGAGGGAGATCCAGGAGATGTAGTGTACCTGGACTTTCAGAAAGCTTTTGATAAAGTCCCACACAAGAGGTTAGTGAGCAAAATTAGGGCGCATGGTATTGGGGGCAAAGTACTAACTTGGATTGAAAGTTGGTTGGCTGACAGGAAACAAAGAGTAGTGATAAAGGGCTCTATTTCAGAATGGCAGGCAGTGACCAGTGGGGTACCGCAGGGATCAGTGCTGGGACCACAGCTTTTTACAATATTAATGATATAGAAGATGGTATTAGTAATAACATTAGCAAATTTGCTGATGATACTAAGCTGGGTGGCAGGGTGAAATGTGAGGAGGATGTTAGGAGATTACAGGGTGACCTGGACAAGTTAGGTGAGTGGTCAGATGCATGGCAGATGCAGTTTAATGTGGATAAATGTATGGTTATCCACTTTAGTGGCAAGAAGAGGAAGGAAGATTACTACCTAAATGGAATCAATTTAGGTAAAGGGGCAGTACAAAGAGATCTGGGTGTTCTTATACATCAGTCAATGAAGGTAAACATGCAGGTACAGCAGGTAGTGAAGAAGGCTAATAGCATGCTGGCCTTCATAACAAGAGGGATTCAGTATAGAAGCAAAGAGGTTCTTCTGCAGATGTACAAGGCCCTGGTGAGACCACACCTGGAGTACTGTGTGCATTCTGGTCTCCAAATTTGAGGAAAGACATTCTGGCTATTGAGGGAGTGCAACGTAGGTTCACGAGGTCAATTCCTGGAATGGCAGAACTACCTTACGCTGAAAGACTGGAGCGACTGGGCTGGTATACCCTTGAGTTTAGAAGACTGAGAGGGGATCTGATTGAGACATATAAGATTATTAAAGGATGGACACTCTGGAGGCAGGAAACATGTTTCCGCTGATGGGTGAGTGCCGAACCAGAGGACACAGCTTAAAAATATGGGGTAGACCACTTAGGACAGAGATGAGGAGAAACTTCTTCACCCAGAAAGTGGTGGGTGTGTGGAATGCTCTGCCCCAGAGGGCAGTGGAGGCCCAGTCTCTGGGTTCATTTAAGAAAGAGTTGGATAGAGCTCTCAAGGATAGTGGAATCAAGGTTAAGGAGATAAGGCAGGAACAGGATACTGATTAAGGATGATCAGCCATGATCATATTGAATGGTGGTGCAGGCTCGAAGGGCAGAATGGCCTACTCCTGCACCTATTGTCTATTGTCTACAACATGACTATTAAATAATCATAGCCCACACTTACTTCATTGTAGGAAGGATATTTGTGACTACCATCATTGGTGATTTCTGTATTGTGAATCTTGCCTGCTCTCCCACACTTACGTAAGAGAAGAACTAGTATGAGATTTGGGTATTTGCATTAAACAACCAAAACGTTTCAAGGAACATTCCTCTCAATAAATTTCAAATTTCTATGTGTTCCCAACAGCAACTGCATGAGAGTTTGAGTTTCTTCTGCACATTCTTGCTGTCAACATATTAATATAATAAAATCACAGTGCAGCTGTGATGTCCAATTGCTAGGATATACTTGGGAACATCAATAAAAAGATGGCAGTTTTTTCTATCACATATCTAGATACAGATGGCATATATTATTTTAAGATACATATATGATGCTCAGAAACAACAAAATAAATTATTTTAAAGATTACTTTTGAGATTTCGATGTGCTGCTAGGCCAATAGTTATTGCCCTTCCCTAGTTGCCTTTGAGAAGGTGCTGAGCTGCCTTCTTGGACCACTGCAAACCATTTGATGTACGTACACCCACAATGCTATCATAGAGGGAGTTCCAGGAATTTGTCACAGTAACACTGAAGGAAGAAAGTGGGGACTGCAGATGCTGGAGATCAGAGTTGAGTGTGTAGTGCTGGAAAAGCGCAGCAGGTCAGGAAGCATCCGAGCAGCAGAAGAAGCAACATTTCCCTGATGATGGGCTTATGCCCGAAACATTGGTTCACCTGCTCCTCGGATGCTGCCTGACCTGCTGTGCTCTTCCAGCACCATGCTCTCAACAATAACACTGAAGCAATGACAATATATCTCCAGTGATAGCTGCACTACAATAATTAGATGGAAAATTACCTACAGGGCTTTAAATAACATCAAAGTGTAAGAAAACTATCTCAAGATCAGAGTTTCATAATTATTCCATACACTGTGCTCAGTGCACTGTGGCTCAGTGATTAGCACTGCTGCCTCACAGCACTAGGATCCCAGGTTCGATTCCAGCCTTTGGCGACTGTGTGGAGTTTGCACTTTCTCCCTGTGTCTGCGTGGATTTCCTCTGGGTGCTCTGGTTTCCTCCCACAGTCCAAAGATGTACAGGTCATGTGAATTGGCAATGATGGATACAACGCTCATGACATACTCAGTATAATGTTTTGAAGTTGAAGGCATGTACTGTGGGAGGAAACCAGAGCACCCAGAGGAAATCCACGCAGACACAGGGAGAAAGTGCAAACTCCAAACTTTCCCACCCAGCCCCAACCCCTCCCATTTATCTCTCAGCCTCCCGGCCCACAAGCCTCATTCCTGATGAAGAGCTTATGCCCAAAATGTCAATTCTCCTGCTCCTCAGATGCTGCCTGACATGCTGTGCTTTACTAGCATCACACTCTCGACTCCGTCTTCCAATCTCACCTGCTTTTAACCCTAATCAGACAGGAGTCTTTCATTTTTGTCCCTTCCAATCCTTGCTCCAAACCTATTCAAATTCTAACTTTTCCCAATTTTGATGAAAGCTCACAAACCTGAAACATTAATGCTGTTCCTCTCTCCAGAGATGTAGGCATAGCCTGCTTAGTAATTCCTCCATTATCAGTTTTCTTTCAGATTTCCAGCACTATTTCCCTTTTTTAATTTCAGGTTTTCAGCATCCGCAGTATTCTATTTCTTGATACTTCAGTCTTGTCTCCTTGGAACTACAGAAAATTCTTCTTCATCCAGAATTTGGACCCAAGAACAAAAGCAAAATACTGTGGATGCCGGAAATCTGAAAGAACAATAAAAGCTGGAGAAACTCAATGTCCTGCAGAATTGGTGGAGAAAAACAGCTTTACCATTTCAGGCTGAGTGAGTTGCAGTTGTAGAAAATAAATTGGTAGCATAAGAAGTAACACCAAATAGTTGACTAAAGCATATCATACAAGTGGATAATTAAAGCTATTTTTAGTTGTCAATTCAAAAGGCTGGAAGTCTCCAGATTCTACTTTTAAGTGTCGTTGTAGGAAAAGCAAAATAGGTACACAAGGCAGAGTAGTAGAAACTGCATCAAAGCTTCCAAGTAAATTTAAACAAATTTTCTCCAAATTCAGAATGCTATTTTCTTGCAACGTCACTAATTTCTCAAAAAACAAGAAGGGATTCTTGGAATTATGCCTCTTATATATAATCTAGCACAGGATTTATTAAGTAACTACTACACCGCACAAAAAAATACTGTGAATTCAACCTCAGAAAATAAGCAATGCCTTACTAATTACAACATTGTTGATTCAGTTTTAACTTCATAATAAATATTTCTTGATTTCAACTTCCACATAAACAAAGATATCATTTTGAAAATGCAGGAATGCATTTCAAATTTGGTTAGCTTCAACTGGCAGGGAAAAAAATGTAAGGGAATAGTTGGCACTGTTTAACTATCCAGGTAATGCAAGCTTAATTTATAACATGGGGAGCTCATAAAATAACCCATGGCCAAATATAAGTGCATAAATGTCCAAGTCAAAAATCTATGAAATTTTATGTGAAAAATCATATTCCCTTCTCCCTACAGATTCCAAATTTTATGTTGATTTTTACTTCCAAAACCTAGCCCCGGAAGTGCATGATATCTATTATGTCAGGATGGCACAGATAGCGAGCAGTGCACATGCTAATGTCACATCTGTAATTCACGTGTATGTATGGTTCCAATGTTCATTAAGAAATTAGACGTTCCCTCAAATTCAAGGGCAAGTTTTTTTCTTTAAACTTATCCGTTTCCTGAATAGAAAGGCATTTATTTTGAATGATGGTGGAGATTAATTATAATGAATCATGAATAGCATAAGATGAAAATGGGACCTTGGGCACATTAGAGGTGATGCCATAAATAGAAGCGTGGAAGCCATTGGCACAAGTGATGATTAACTGCATTAAGACAGCAGAAATGGAACTACATAGGGACAGTATTACGGAGGCAGATCAGAGGTGAGGTGACAGTAGAGAAGCACAATATGATCAAACAAGTCAAGAGTCAACTAAGGATAATACCTTATTCACACAGGCCCCTAATGAAGGCTACTACATTATCTTTGATTTCTAATAATTGCAAACTCCAGCGCAAAGCTAACAGAAAAACCTATAAGTATGCTCGGTCACCACTGATCATGAAATTGGTCAATGTGGTTTCAGTTAATACCACTGAACTAATTAAGTTTTATGGTCATAATTTCTGAAACCTAAACACCAAAGATATGCTTCTGCATTTAATACAACTTAATATGTACATGTTTTTAAATTTAATTCTAAACCCAGCATGAAATTATCCTCTCCTGTAACATTCATGAACTAACACCTAGTAGCAGTGCATTTAAATCGTGTGGTTCACTCAAAAGGTTTGCCATTTTCTATTTCACAATAAACTAGTACTTTAAAGAACCTTAAAGCACAAAAGAAGCAGATCATAAATTCTAGCCATTAAACACAAATGCTGGAATAAAATTCAAATAAATAACACATCTCAGGAACAGGAATCAATATTCAGTGGGAGCCACTCTCCCTGGTTGATATTAGAATGCCCAACTTCCCACATGATTTTTATGCTCAAAAAATGCAGCAGATAGCTGAGACATAAACACCACAAAGGCCTAGGTTCAATTCCACTTTTACTTCTTTGGCTGCTATATAGTCACTGAATTATAGTCACAGAATACCCACAGTGTGAAAGCAGGCTATTCGGCCTATCAAGTCCACACCAAACTTCTGGACAGCATCCCACCCTTTCCCCATAATCCTGAATTTCCCATGGCCAACCCAGGTCGGTTGCACATCTCTGGACACTATGCACAATTTAGCATGGCTAATCCACCTAACCTGCACATCTTTCGACTGTACAAGAAAACCGGAGCACCTGGAGGAAACCCATGCAGACACAGGGAGAATGTGCAAACTCCACATGGTCAACCAAGGCTGGAATTGAGTCTGGGTCCTTGGCATTGCAAGACAGCAGTACTAACCACTGAGCCCCCATGCTCTCAGCTGAGATGGAGTTACGGGTGTCGGTTTGGTCATACAATCCCAGATCATTCAAGTTTCTATCCCCTTGCCTCGATCTCTGTGCTGTGGAAGTGTAGGCACAGTTGGCTTTAATACTTCTTGTAGTCAAATACCTTTGATTTAACTCCATTTGAAGACAGCCCAAAGAATATTGACTAATTCAGTTCAGCTATCAAAGGCTATTCTAAAGCTCAATACTGCCCTGTCACACAAATCATATTGTGAATGCATTTCTATGAAAATAAAATCATCAGGTAGCCTGCAGTCCCAAAATAGATAACTGTGTAATATATCTGTAACTTACAACAGCAAATTCATCCCGATCTAATAATCCATCATGATCAGTATCACTGAGGTCCCAGACCTAAAAGATAATGAGAAAAAAAGAAAGTTAATAATTAGACTCATTCAATTCTAAACATGCTTTCTAAATCAAAACATTCAGGGTCAGAATTTTCTTATAGCAATGAACACATCGTGTTACAGAGTCATACAATACAAAAAGAAACCCTCGGTCCGCCAGTCCATTCCAAACATATTCCCGACTAAACTAGTCCCACCTGTCTGCTCCTGGCCCATATCCCTCCAAACCTTTCCTATTCATGTATCTATCCAAATGTTTTTTAAACGTTGTAATTGCACCCATATCCACTACGTCCTCATAAATTTCATTCCACATGCAAACCATCCTCTGTAAAAAGATTTGCCTCATGTCTTTTTCAAATCTCTCTCCACCCATCTTAAAAATATGCCCCCTAGTCTTGAAATTCCCCATATCAGAAAAAAGACAACCATTATCAACTCTATCTATCTCATTATTTTATAAACTTCCATCAGGTCTTCTCTCAATCTTCTACACTCCAGTGAAAAATGTCTCAGCCTGTCCAGCCTTTCTTTATAACTCAAACCTTCCATACCCCACAACATCCTGGTAAATCTCTTCTGAACCCTCTCCAGCTTGATAATATCCTTCCTACAACTGTGACCAGAACTGGACACAGTATTCCAAAAGAGGCTTCACTAAGGTCCTGTACAACCTCAACATAACGTCCCAAATCCTATACTCAAAGGACTGAGCAATGAAGGCAAGCATGCCAAACACCTTTTTAACCACCCTATCTCTATGTGAAACAAACCTCAAAGAATTATGGACCTGTACCCTGAGGTCCCTCTATTCTACAACATTAACCAAGGCCCTACCATTAAGCCCTACCCTTGTTTATTATACCAAAATGTAATACTGCATATTTATTCAGATTAAACTAACTCCACCTGCCATTTTTCAGCCCATTCGACCCACTTGATCAAGATCCCTTTGTAATTTTAAATAACATTCTTGCCGTGTCAGCAATATTTTCAAACTGCTTTGGCAAAAGGTAATTTAAGAGAACGCAGAAATGAATTAGGAAGCCAAAATATATGGATAACACCACCTTAAGACTATACTGGAACTACTGTTAAACATCATGACACAGATATTTTACATTATCTAATCAGAGATGTTATTACACATGTCTTGAGCAGAGGGGACTTAAACCTAGATCCCCTGGCTCAAAGTTAGGGACACTACCACTGTCACAAAACAACTCTGCGGAGTTTTCAAATGCCATCAGTAGCATTTTGTCCATTAATCTAATTGAAGACATATTCCTTTCTGTGCATGACACTTCAATCAACTTGGTTATTAAAGGATATATTAGTATAGTATTAACTTACTCAAATAATAACATCAGCAACCTTCATCCGAAAGAGGATTTTTGTTTTAGAAAAGCAAGATTGTAGCTGTATAATGTAAGATGTATGATTTACATACATTTCAATATAATTTACTTTGGATCTTTGAACATTGAGCTAGTGACATATGGGTTTTCTGTGTCTGAAGGCGCTTTATGATTAACTTGCAGCCAGTGTTTTCTTTTAAAACACACAATTAGAGTCACAATTCCTGAAGAATAACATGGTTTTGTTTACACTGGGAGAGTATACGAGCAAATGAAGCAAACAATGTAGTGCATTAGGTTTTCAGATATAAGATTCTAGATTTTTGTTTACTTATAAGAAACACCCATATCTTGAGGGAAAAAAAGTTTCAGTTTGGGGAAGTTTAGTTGTCGAAAAGTGTGGTACTGGAAAAGCACAGCAGGTCAGGCAGCATCTGAAGAGCAGGAGAGTGGACCTTTTAGGCATAAGCCATTCATCAGACATTCCTGATAAATGACTTATGCCCGAAACGTCGACTCTCCTGTTCTCAAATGCTGCCTGATCTCCCATGGTTTTCCAACGCCACACTTTTCAACTCATCTCCAGCATCTGCAGTCCTCACTTTCTCCTAGGCAGTTTATATGCAATTTTACATTCAAACTTGGGTAATTAGAATGCTATCCCATAGTATAAATCCTGGGCAAACATGATAAGCAACTGTCAAGCTCTGCAATAAAGCAGATCAAAGGATTATTTGTAAACAACACAGAATCTGAACCAGTAAATAGCACTAAAATGATTAATTCGGTATTAAATCAGATACCTAAAGGAAAATAACAAGAAAGAAAGAAAGTGGGATTTAGTAAGAGAGAAAAAAACAACAAAGAAAAATGAAGTACACTGTTTCTTTTTTTAACAGCTCGAACAATAATTAAAGCCCAAAGAGATTAGACTCCACGCTCATAAAAATTCCTATCTCTACTTGTTAATGTCTAAGTGGTGATTTGCCATCTTGAACCACTGCAGTTCAAATTGTGCCATGAGGGAGGGAGTTCCAAGATTCTGACCCAGCAACACCGATGGAATGGAGATATATTTGCATTCAGGATGACGAGCAGCTTTCAGGGGAACTTATGGTACACTTTGAAAGTGCTGCCTAAGGAGCCTTGGTGAATTTCTGTAGTGTACCTTGAAGATGATACAACATGCAGGATATAGACTGCAGCGGTTCAAGAAAGCAGCTCATCACCACCTTCTCAAGGGCAACCAGGAACTGATAATAAATTCCAGCCAGCCAACAATGCGCACAACCCACGAATGAATTTTTTAAAATGAATGTTATTGAGCGTCAGTTTTGGGTGCACTGAATATTTATAGATATGATGCCAATCAAGAACTTTCCTGGATGGTATCATGCTTCATGAGCACTGCTGGAGCTGCATTCATCTAGACAAGTGAGGAGAACTACATCACACTCCTGACTTGTGCCTTGAGGATGGAGGACAGACTTTCAGGAGTCAGTAGGCACATTAGCCAATGCAGGATTCCTAGTATTTGACCTGCTCTTATACCCACTATATTAACATTTCTCATCTAATTTAGTTTCTGGTCAATGGATATCCCCAGGGTGTGGATAGTGAGAAATTCAGCAAAGATAATGCGATTCAATGTCAAGAGTCAATGGGTAGATTCTCCCTTGTTTGAGATCATCAATGCCTGGTACGTGCATGGTTCAAATGTTACTTGACATTTTTTAAATGCAATACTGGATTTTGTCCAGAACTTAATGCATTTGGACATGGACTGCTTCAGTTTCTGAAGACCTGAAAATTATGTGATCGTCAGCAAACACCTCTAATTCTCATCTTAGGATGACAGAAAGTTATTAATGAAGCCTGTTTGACTAAGGATACTTCCCTGAGGAACTCATGCAGAAATGTCTTGGAGAAGAAATGAAAGACTCAGTGAGAATGTGCGAGATTAAACACGAGAGGGCAAATGAAGGGTGAAATAAAACTAAATAAAATAATAGCCTTTGAACTACAGATAATAGGAAGACTGTAGGATTTTAAATAGAAAAAAAAGCATCAACGTGTAAAAAGGCTGAGAGGGACTGCATACATATACAATCACAAAAGCACTAAGAACTTTTTCCCACCATTAAGAAGCTGCTGAGGCCAGTCTTCAACTAATAAATGAATTTTCTAATTACGTAAAGAAGGAGAGTCTGCGCCCCTGAAATAGAGGGTACCTGAACGTCAGAATACCACAAGACACATAGGATTCCCAAAGATTACATGGGGCCTGCAAGTAGCTGCACAGTTCCCTGGAAAAATGGTTAGTACAAGTTAACAGATCTTCAGTGGAAGCCCAGGATACATGACTGGGTTAGTTCTTTGCTTAAAAATACTCAAATCAGGGGTTGGGCTTACACATTCTGATTATAATGATGTGGAGGAGCCACTGTTGGACTGGGGTGGACAAAGTTAAAAATCACACAATACCAGGTTATAGTCCAACAGGTTTATTTGGAAGCACTAACTTTCAGAGCGCTGCTCCTTCTTCAGGTGGTTGTGAAGCAGGACCATAAGACACAGAACTTATAGCAAAAGATTAGAGTGTCATCCAAGTAAACTGATATATTTAACTAACCTAGATTGTTGTTAAGTCTAGGTCTAGGTTTGTTAAATATATCAGTATACTTGCATGACACTGTAATCTTTTGGTATAAATTCTGTGACTTATGGTCCTGCTTCACAACCCACCTGATAAAGGAGCAGCACTCCAAAAGCTAGTGCTTCCAAATAAACCTGCTGGACTATAATCTGGCATTCTGATTATATGTCAATAGACAATAGACAATAGGCTATGACAGCTAATCAGAAAGTCAGGCATTTAAACTACAATGTAATACCAGTAGGAAAATATGTTACTGTATATACTCAAGTAATAGTCAATCTCATGTAAAAGTCAACCCCCTATTTTTGGCCAAATAACCAGGAATTTTCCATTAATCTTGTGTAAAAGTCAACCCTAGTTCTTCACAGATAACAGATCAACGTTTATGAGTCAGTGTGCTGGCTGTCACTTTTTGCTCTAGCTTTCCAGTCTGCCGGTTGCTCCGCTCCACTCTCAGTAAGCTGGCTGTTGTGTTCCACTTCGGATTTTCGGATTTATCATAATTTGTTCTTTTATATTCATTTAGAGATCATTTGGGCTTCTGCTAATGACACAGTATGAATTTTGATGGGCATGAATTTCAGCCCCTCGAAAGTAGTATCCATGTAATAGTTGACCCCATAAATTTAACCTTAAAAAGTAGTCATAAAAATTTGACTATTATTCAAGTACATACAGAAACTTTTAATGCCTATAGGGAGCACACAGATTCATACAGTCATACAGCACAAAAACAGACCTTTCAGTCCAACTCGTCCATACTGACCAAGTTTCCAAACTTATGTTTAGCTTTGAATAAGTTTATCCCCAACATTCATTAGCAATTAAAACACAGAACCACAGAATCCCTACTATGTGGAAAAAGGCCATTCAGCCCACTGAGTCCAGATCATCCTTCAAAAGAGCAGCAGAGTGGGACTAACTGACTAACTAATCACTCTTAAAAGCAGTAATATCAATTTGTTGGACTTTGTTTGTTGGTCTCCTTCTGTGTTTACTGTTCTACAGAAACAGTACACAAACTTAATTCTGCTAAGACTATTCTACGGCATATAAACATAAAATTGTTCTTACCCTTCCTAGGACATCCACAGGTAGCTTAGAGTTCAGAAGCACAGGTTTCACTTTATCACCAGATAGGAAACCATTCACAGGATTAAGACTGTCAAAAATTATATCATACTTCGCCTTTTCTTCCAACTGCAATTCACATATTAACATAGATGTAAGTTCTTGACTATAAATAGGAACTCCTAGTCTTGAAGATGTTAATTTACATTCATATTTTTAACCAAAATAGTATTATGATTAAAGTTATTTAAAAGAAAACAACTTGATTTAGAAATTTGGTATTTCAATTCCTGTACATACATGTAACGCATTGAATTGTTTACATACAAAACTCTAATGGTTGGAAATGTTCAATTTTATTGACTGCTTTGTAATTTTCTTGGTATCATAAATGAAACATTGATGAATTTAAAAAGAACTAAATAGTTAAATCCTCAATTAAGTCATACACACTCATTGCATGCAGCATTTATGTTAGGAAACACCACTTAATAAAATTTGTCAAGCCAAATCTCATTTTCTGTGACAGAATTTTAAATGATAGTCAAAAACCTCAAAAGGTTAAAACTGAATATTTAAAATGCTGTACCTTCACAGCCCAGGGAATATCAATAGGTGTTGAACCACCAGCCAGCAACGGACTGTTTCTATCACTCTAAAACAAAAATGACAGATCCATTTATAAAAATTGCAGTAATCTCAGTAGAACACAAAGTGGGGGGTACAGCAGAGATGAGAGAGAGAGATAGAGAAAGAGAGAGAGAAGAGAGAGAGTGAGAGAGAGATTGGCCTAGAGTACAAAAGAAAAAGGTGGGCAACAAGAACAATAGCAAGACAAAGAAGAACATTTTTATTCCATTAGTCACAGATATCAAAATATACTTGATGCATTAACTATTATCTTTTGAATGAAATGAAAATGTGTAAATTTCAAACTAAATTCTTGAACTGAAACCAAAAAGTCAAATGACTGCTACCATTTCAGGTTACAAAGAATAGGAAATTAATTTACTTACAAATTTTGGTGCTGGCGCAGCAAGTTGTAAACTGTTCAGCGAGACCTCAAGCCCATTTTGTGCACAGGCTACAAGTCTTAAAGCAACAAAAAATTCCTTAAGGAAATAAAAGCAGTAATTAGGTAAATAGTTTTATCATATAAGCAAACCAGATATGTTGTAATAATTCAAAAGATAACAGCTATCATATAATATTGCGCAAATCTAGCAAAAGTGGCATTTCTGAATTAAACAAGTATAAAAGTCACCTGTTTGTTTAAAAATCCCTTTGCATCTGCATCAGCTAAATCCCATATCTGCAAAAAATTGAATTTGGTAAACTTAAAACATTGCACATCTTGCTAAAATCTTCAAAATGTTACTATGGTCTACTGATTAGTATTCACAAAATACAACAACCACGATACCAGGGCTTAATAAGTCACCACATACATTGGGTGGTGGGAGTGTTTTGGGACCGGGGTAGGGAAGAAAGAGAAGGGAGGAAGGGGAGGAGGTGGGGGGAAAGATTTGCCACCAAACACTCCCAAAATGGCTAGGGAAAATCAACCACTGGGATAACTAACAGGACAAAGTCACCTCTACACACAGAAATAAAACAACACATGATAAAGTCGTGCCAGCAATAACAGGTTAGTATCATACAATCCCTACAGTGTGGAAACAGGCCATTCAGCCAACAGGCCAACAAGTCCACACTGACCATCTGAAGAATAACTTACCCAGACCCATTCCCTCTAACCTACAATCACCCCTGATTAATGTACCTAACCCACACATGACTGAACATTATGGGCAATTTAGCACAGCCAATTCACCTGACCTGCACATCTTTGGACTGTGGAAGGAAACCTGAGCACCCGGAGGAAACCCACGCAGACACTGGGAGAATGTGCAAACTCCACTGACAGTCTTCCGAGGCTGGAATCGAACCCAGGCCCCTGGTACTGTGAAGCAGCAATACTAACCACTGAGCCACTATGCTGTCCTAGCCCTCTAGTAGGAGAGTGCTAGTCTCCCGCCTGAGATTGGAGACAAAGTGAACAATTAGAGAAGTAAGTGGTGGCATGAAGGAGCTGGGTTTATGGTGGGAAGAAGGTGGCTATAAGAAGGGTGGTCTTGAAAACAAGAGTACAAAGTGAGTGAGGACAGACAAATGGTAGAAAAGGATGGGGTGGGGAGTGGAAGGAGGATGCAAGGCAGAGGAGGAACTGGAGAGGGATGCTGCATTAGTCTGAGAGAAAGAAGCTACAGAGTGGGAGAGAAGGAGGCACTGCCTTTGACTTTAGCATTTTCATCAGTAATCGTATAAAACTATAATCAGAATAAAGAAGTAAAAGGGTTGGATATGTTCAAGTTGGTCAAGTCATATATAGCAGAGAATTATAAAGGACAATTATGGTACAAAGGCAATTTAAGGAAGTATTCAAGTTTCAGAAAATATCAACGCAGTACACCCAAGAGAAAGGCAAACCCAGACTGATATTATTGTGAAATGTGAAGCATCAAAATGTAAACTGGAGAAAGAACAAACATGGGAAATTTTGGAAACAGAACTCTGATAATCCTGATGAAGGGCTTTTGCCCAAAACGTCGATTTTACTGCTCCTCGGATGCTGCCTGAACTGCTGTGCTCTTCCAGCACCACTAACCTAGAATCTGATAATTCAGTCAGGGCAACCGAAACAGTAATGAGAACAGATAATTTCACAGATTCCTCAAAAGAAGCTTTACAAGATTGACTGAAATATAGTGGGTAGGAGAAAATCAAATAAGAACTAAATATGGCAGTGAGAAATGGGTAACAATAGAAAAATGTGAAGAGTAAAATGGAAAAGATTTTTAAAAGGATGTTACAGTAAAATATTTACTAAAATGAAGAATTTACTAGTTTCAGTCGTATATGATATAAAGAAAATGAAATATCAATTATTTCAATTCATCACAGGAACCAGAAACAAAAACAAAAAATAAAGCAGTACCTTTCCAAGCACGAGATCAGAGAGCCCAGACCTTTTTAAAAATGAGGCAGCTTCTGCTGCTCCAACTCTCCCACCATTCACTGTATCAATCTGTAAACGTGAAAGACAGAAAAACTGAAAATCCTAAGCATGGAAATGATCTGTATTCCATAAGCATGTTTAAAAGATCATTTTTTCTTGGGAATATCGATGAATTAACCGCCTTATGATTCTCAATATGGAAAATGCCTGAACTTAGAAAAAGCACCAAAAGTGAGACAAAAGCCCTAATCTCCAAGTCAATAAACTAAAGGAAAAGAAGCACTGAAAGATAATATTCTTAAACACCAGTCATACCCAGCCACTCTCATTTACTTGTCAGTAGAGTCACAATGATAGCCAAGACCTTAGTGCAAGTCACCAGTTGACTCTTTCAAGTATGGTACTGGGAGGGAGAAAATAAAAATTGCTGTGGAACAAAATAGAAAAGGTCTTTTGATCATAACAAAATACATACGGGCTAAGTTACCTACAAATATTAACAAAGGAAAATATGCCACCATTGGTAGCCCAACAGTTTGTTAAGAGGCAACACCATTCTTTGCCAGGTGTTCTAAAATAAATGCCAACTAAAACATACTGCTCAACTTAACTTAAAAGGAAAAATTTAAGATAATAAACACAAATGAAGAATTTAAGATTAGGCAAACAGCCCTGCACACAAATAAATCTTAACTTCTTTTTCCATAAGGCCTCCTTTATCCAGGAGATCTATAAAGATTTATGTTGAAGTTCTTGTCTGTGCAATTTTACATTAACAGTGGGAACCGCTAATTAATCTCCAAACTGAAGGAAATTCAAATGAGATTTTAAAACAGAAAATTAAGGTTAAATTTAAAGCAGCAACTAGTAATAGGGACAAAAAGTTTTAAGAAGTGTTGATTAGTATACAATGGTTACCATAAAATAAAGGCAAATAGCTTCAAATTATGGCTTCATCAAAAATAATCCAAGCATTTTTCTCATCAAAAAAAATTGAAATTACTTTATACTATGTCTGGTACTCAGAAACACTATTCTAAATAGTGATTACCTCAGAACGGACCAAGAACTTAACCTAGCTCTTATCTGCCTGTATGACTCAGCAATCATGCCAAACTGGGTGAATCTGTTGGATCTGCAATCAGCCAAAAAAACCAAAAAGATATGAAGTCGCTATTCAAATACAGAATATTCACAAGTACGCAGTCCAATGTACCATCCAAGAGGCTAACTTAGAATGAAAATTAAGGAAAGTAATTTAAATTTGACAGCAATTACAAAAATAAATTTTTCTTATAAATTTACAAAAGTTCACTGGATGATTTCTAGTATGGTCTATCTGCTCGCCAAGAGGAACAATGATCATCAAAGAACAACACTTGATCCAACTTAAAATTAAGAACCTGGTCCTCAGTGTGACAAATAGTTCCCAGAGATGAATTTGTTGCCAAAATGATAATGTTGCTTTAACTCAGTGAGGTGGATCATTCATCACAATGAAGAGTAGAGGTTTCTCCATGGATTCGATAAAAGGATCACCTGATATATGAATTAGCTGATCACATATAGGTAGAAGTGCTATATTGATAAATAGGTCAGAAGGGAGCCATGTGACTGACGACATTTGTGTCAACCCTCTCCTTGAGTAGGCCTAAACTAATCTCAATGTCCAGTGATAGTGTTCCCAGTTTCTTCTGTCTCTTTTCATAATTTACTCCCAATCACGAGCATCACTGATGCTGTGTAATAAAACTGACTTCAATAGTCTTTATGCACAAGAGATGGTGAAAAGTAGCTCGATTCTCCATGAATGATTGTTACCTACTGACCCCCGCTAACACATGCATGTGTGTGGACATGTGGCAAGGACAAGGTCACACTTGGCTAGTGTTTAGTTGCCTCATGTTGTTATTTGGGCAAGGTATTACAACTGTGAAAATATACCACTACTTGAACCTGTGCCTTCAAGGAGAAAAGGTAAACATCAAAAAGTCAGAAGTAAACAATTTAAGGAGAATGTGTTTTATAAGCAAACAATGTTGTAATAAGTTTGAAACTCAATTCTAAAATCACCGTTTAATTGACCTTCAGGGTAAAAAGGATTTTTGTTTTAAATATTAATCGTAATAATTGTAACATAATTTGTTAGAGTGGTCATTGCAGTTAAACATATTCAAATATTTACATGGGGCAGCGTCACACGGATTTAATAGTAAGCAAGTAAAGTGAAGTTACCTGACGATAATACTTTTCATATAAAGGATTTCCACTTGAAAGCTGCATAAGAATAAAAAGCAATACGTTTACTGATGGTATTACAAAAGATAAAAAGTGTAATATGCAATGTTTTCAAAAATATTGGATCTGGTTCTGAATGAATTGATATAGTCATTTTTTTTATTTCTGTTTGTTCATGGATGTGACCTTTGCTGGCAAGGCCACTATTTATTGCCCATCCTGAGGTGGTGGTGGTGAACAGCCTTCTTCAGCCATCACATTCCTGATGCACAGGACTCAAATACAGTGCTGTTAGTAAAGGAGTTCCTGGATTTGCCTCAAAGACAGTGAAGGAATGACAACCCAGTTTCAAGTAAGGATAGGGTGTAGCTTGGAGCTGAATTTTCAGGTGAAGATGTTCCCAAGTACCTGCTGCCCTTGTCCTTCCAGGTGCAAGAGATCACGGGTTTGAAAGGTGCTGTCAAAGCAGGCTTGGTACCTTACTCAAGTGAATCTTGTAGATGATATGGATTGCTGCTAATATATATCATCAGCAGTGAAGGATTGAACACTGAATATGTTGAAAGTGGAGGAGTGGTACAAATCAAAGCAGATGCTTTGTTCTAGATGGTGTTGAGATTCTCCTTTCCCTCAAGTACATGAGTGAATCCATTAATGCTTTTGACAATTGACAATAGTTACATGGTTACCAACCATCTAGTTTATAACTTTAGATGTTATTAAAATAAAATGTTGCTATTTGCCATGGTGAGATTCAAAGCCATGTCCCCAGAACATTATCTAGGGTGCTGCATGACTAATCATTATTAGCACTTCACCCCCACCTTCCCCAAAAGATTACTACTAAATGTTAACATTCTTGGATGTTGAAAAGTTTGATCTTCCATTATTATTGGAGAATAGGGGAACCGTTGAACTTACCAAGAATCACAATACATTTAAGAACAATTTAAAACCAAAAGACAGAAGAAAAATCAACAATTTACCCTTACTTTTAAATCTCCACTTCCATGTCCTTCAACACTGGAAATAGCAACACATGCTGAATGTGTGTCGTCTGGCCAGGTTCCGTATCAACTCATATCTATGGTGAACAGGCAACTATGGACACGTGCAGACATTTTAAGCAGAAGTCCCTGAATTTCTGATGCACAAATACCAGAGGCAACATATGACAGCCTCATCATTACAATCAAGATAGCTTACATCAGCACAGACCAGGAATCGTACACTCTAGCAGAAACTGTTCTAAAATTCACAAGAGCTGCAACATCATGTGCCAATTGGCAGAAGTCACTTAAGATTAGTGAAATTAGTATATGGCTCAAAGACTGGTGTGAAGATCCTGAGTTCCAATTCATGGGGCATTGATATCAGCACTGGGTTACATATAATTGAAACTGTCTACACCTGAACCTTGCTAAGCTCACTGTTGCATTAAACAGAACAATGGGGTGAGGGATCAAAATTTAGCAGAAGCAGCAAATCAGTGGTACAGTCAAGGCAGGAGAGCAAAATAGTAATATGGGAAAATAAGGTCAGAACATAGCAGAAAGCAACAAAACAAACTTTAAAATACACTGGCAGCCAAGACTAGATGTTACAAAGACAATGGGAAGACAAAACAGAGCAATTGAGAAGGTGTTGCAGAGATTTTTGGGGATATTTCAGAATTCAGAAAAATGCAAATAATTATGCCAAGATGACTGACAGGTTCACCAAAGTCCTTAGGGAAGGAAATATGCTGTCCTTAGCTGTTCCAACCTACTTGCCACTCCAGGCCCAGAAAAATATGCTTAACTCTTAATTGCCCTCTGAAATGGCCTAACAGGTTACTGCGTTGTATCAAGCCAGTAAAAAAATCTCAAAATAGAAATAAAATGAAATATACCACTCAGAATCAACCGAGGTACCAGAAATATCAATGGCAAAGTTTATTAACTATGTAAACTCCTCCTTATACATGTAGGGGCTGGGATCAACATAAGTAGGAGGTGCCCTACAGTCTAACCAAGCAACTGAGGAATCATAGCCCATCACCATTATCAACCCTGTCCCATCGACAGGACAGACTCACCAGGAGGTAAGAGTACCATAGTATAGTATAACAGAGTACTGCATATTTGGGAGGGAACTGTCCTGGTAGTCCTCACCAGTGAATCTGCACTCCAACAGATCTCATGGCATTCGGTCAAACATGGACAAGAAATCCTCCAGCACATGGCCCACACTAACCTTATCAACAAGCCACACTATCAACGCTGTTTCAAGGAAAAGTGCAGGAATACATTTCAGGAAGAGCATCGGGTACACCGAAAGATGTCAACTTGGTGAACACACAAACCAGGAATACTTGCATGCCAAATGGTATGTAGTAAGTGATAAACAGACAGAAAAAATTCGATGTCCAACTGATCAGATCTAAACTCTGCAATCCTGGAACATTCATCATAAGTGTGGGTGGACAAATGAACAATACAAGGAGGAATCTTCAATGATAGTAGAGCCCAGCACAAATTGCAAAAGATAAGTCTGAAGCATTTGCAAGAATCTTCAGCCAGAAGTGCTGAGTGGATGATTCATCTCAGCCTTCCCAAAGGTCCACAGCATCATAGATGCCACCCAACAGTCAATTTGTTTCACTTCAGATGATGTTAAGTAATGACTGGAGCCAATGGATCCTGAAAAACTATGTGTCATAGGATCATACATTCCATACAGGCCCTTCAGCCCGACTCATCCATGCCAACCAGGTTTCCTAAACTGAACCAAACCATTCCAGTACAGCTACAGATACCTGGATAATATTCCATATTGTAATGTATGTCCTGCACACAAGAAACAGAAGTCCAATCCTGTCAATTATCAATTCTCAGTCATTAGTAAAGTGTGCATTTGGCCCATTTCCCTCTAAACCTTTCCTATCTATGTATCTGTCCAAATGTCTTATCAATGTTGAAATGGTCCCCATGTCTACCACTTCCTCTGGCAGCTTGTTCCATATATGCATCACACTTGGCATGACAAAAGGCTCTTTTAAATCTTTGCCCTTTCAGCTTAAACCTATGCCCTCCAGATTTGGATGTCCCTACCCTGGGAAAAATAATTTGATTGTTCACCTTGTCTATGCCCCTCATGATTTTATAAACCAGTACAAGGTCACCCCTCAGCCTCCCACTTCAGGGAAAAAGTCTCAGCCGATCCAGCTTCTCCTTCTAACTCAAACATTCCAGTCTCGGTAACATCCTTCTCGATTGTTTTTGCACCCTTTCCAGTTTAATAACATCCTTTCTAGGGCAACCAGAATTATATGCAATATTCAAAACATGGCCTTACCAAAGTCTTGTTCAGCTGTAACATGACATCCCAACCCTGGACTCGGTGCTCTGACCAATGAAGGCAAGCATGCCAAATTTACCACTCTGTCTACCTGTGATACCACTTCCAAGGAAATGCACCTGCACACTCTCAGGTCTCTCTGTTGAAAAACACTGTCCAAATCCCTACCATTAACTGTATAAGTCCTGCCCTAGTTTGCCTTACCAAAATTCAATATCACATATTTGTCTGCCGTGGGCAGCATGGTGGCACAGTGGTTAGCACTGCTGCCTCACAGCGCCAGAGACCCGGGTTCAATTCCCGCCTCAGGCGACTGACTGTGTGGAGTTTGCACATTCTCCCTGTGTCTGCGTGGGTTTCCTCCGGGTGCTCCGGTTTCTTCCCACAGTCCAAAGATGTGCAGGTCAGATGAAGTGGCCATGCTAAATTGCCCGTAGTGTTAGGTAAGGGGTAAATGTAGGGGTATAGGTGGGTTATGTTTCGGCGGGTCGGTGTGGACTTGTTGGGCCGAAGGGCCTGTTTCCACACTGTAATGTAATCTAATCTAATCTAATCTAAACTCCATCTATCATTCCTTAGCCGGCAGATCCCATTGTACTATTTGATAACCTTCTTCTCTGTCCAGTATACCACCAATTTTGGTGTTATCTGCAAACTTACTAACAATGGCTCCTACATTCTCATTAAAACCATGTATATAAATGACTAACAGTCCTGACCACATCCCAGCAATAGTACTGAAGATGAAGGCTCCAGAACTCCGGTGCTCCTAGCCAAGCTGTTCCTGTCCAGCTACAGACACCTGGATAAATATTCCATATTGTAATGTATGTCCTGCACACAAGAAACAGAAGTCCAATCCTGTCAATTATCAATTCTCAGTCATTAGTAAAGTGATGCACAGGGCATCAATAGTGCACTTGCTCAGCAATAACCTGCTCAGTGACGCCCAGTTTGTGTTTCGCCAGGGCCACTCAGCTCCTGACCTCATTACAGTCTTGGTCCAAACACAGACAAAGAGACTAGCTCCAGAGATGAGGTGAGAGGGACTGCCCTGGACATCAAAGCTGAATTTGATGAAGTGTGACGTCAAGCAGGAGTTCCTCAGGATAGTGTCCTAGATCCAATCATCGCCAGCTGCTTTATCAATGACATTTCTTCCATCACAAGATCAGAAATGGTTCTGATCACTGATGACTGTACTATGTTTAGGACCATTTGCAACTCCTCAGATACTGAAACAACCCATGTCCAAATATAGCAAGACTTTGTTAATATCAAGACTTGAGCCAACAGGGAGAACATAACTTTGATTCTCCACAAGTGCCAAACAATGACCATCTCCACTGGAGTGAATCTAACCACAGTCTCCTGATATTCAACAGAACTACCATCACCGAATCCCCCATTATCAACATCCTGGGGTTATTGTTGACAAGAAACTGAACAGATCTGGCCAGATAAAAACTTTGGCTACAAGAGTTGGTCAGAGGTTAGGAATCCTGTAGTAAGGTACTTTTCTCTGAACTTGCCCAAGTTTGTCCACTATTTACAAGGTACAAATCAGAAATGGGGAAATGGAATGGAGTGCTCCCCACTTGCCAGGATGAATGTAGTTTCAGCATCACTAAAGCAGCCTATTTTTATAATGCCAGATTGATAATTAATTACTCCCTCTAATCACCAATGTACAACAACATGCACCATCAGATTCTTGATGAAGGGCTCCTGCCGGAAACGTCGATTTTCCTGCTCCTCTGATGCTTTCCTACCTGCTGTGTGCTTCCAGCACCACTCTAATCTTGACTCTAATCTCCAACATCTGCAGTCCTCACTTTCACTAACATGCACCATCTACAAGATGCAGAGCACACATTTACCAAGGCTCCTGGGACAGCACTTTACAAATCCATAACTACTACCATTAAAAGGACAAGGACCACAACACACCCACAAGTTTTCCCCCAGGTCACTCACCATCCTGACTTGGAAATACATTGCTATTCCTTCATTTTTGCTATGTCAAAACACTGGAAGTCCCTTCTTAACAGCATTGTTAGTGCACCTAAACCAAACAGACATCAGTGGCTCAAGAAGGCAGGCCACCGTCACCTTCTCAAAGGCAAGTGAGGAGGTGCAGTAAATGCTACTCTCGCCAGTGAAGAATTTATCTCTTGTATGATTATTTTAAAAAAAACTAGATTCTGGAAAGGTTTCATCAAATTGAAAGGTACCAAATATAACACTTCCATTTAAAGCAGGAGACAGAAATAAGAAGTCACAGGCTAGTTGGGTTTGGTTAAGAAAAAGAAGGAAGCATATGTAAGGTATAGACAGGAGAGATCGAATGAATCCTTAGAAGAGTATAAAAGCAGTAGGAGTATACTTATCAGAGAAATCAGGACGGTGTCGGCGTTCTCATTTATTTGTTGCCCCTGTCCTTCTAGGCAGGAGTGGTCATGGGTTTGGAAGGTGCTAGCTATAGAGCTTTGATGAATATTTTTAAAGAAGCTTTCCATCTTGATACTACTTATAAGTTTACCCTCAAAGTTTATCCCAGATGGCAAGTGATAAGAGAGATGCTCCCTTTTGGCTGGCTTAACAAAGACATGAGAATGCATTAGCAGCCATCTGGCCTTATTTTATAGTTATTTGAAGACGAAGAGACAACAGGAAGAATCTTTTTTTAAAAAATTAATAAAATTTTTGCTTCACAGGCTAGTCAGCATTTATTGCCTATTGCCTAATTGCCCTTGATGGTGAGCTGCTTTCTTAAACAACTGATGTCAAGAAGTTTGATATGCTTTCCTTTATTGGTCAGACCATTGAATATAGGAGTTGGGAGGTCACGTTGCAGCTGTACAGGACATTGGTTAGGCCACTGTTGGAATACTGTGTGCAATTCCGGTTTCCCTCCTATCAGAATGATGTTGTGAAACTTGAAAGGGTTCAGAAAAGATTTACAAGCATGTTGTCAGGGTTGACAGGTTTGAGCTATAGGGAGAGGCTGAATAAGTTGTTTTCTCTGGATCATCAGAGGCTGAGGGGTGACCTTATAGAAGTTTGTTAAATCATGAGGGGCATGGATAGGATAAACAGGCAAGGCTTTTTTCTCTGGGGCGCTGGAGTCCAGGACTAGAGAGGATCGGTTTAGGGTGAGAGGGGAAAGATATAAAAGAGACCTATGTGATAACGTTTTCACGCAGAGGGTGGTGCGTGTATGGAATGAGCTGCCAGAGGAAGTGGTGGAGGCTGATCCAAATGCCTCTTAAATGTTGCAATTGTATGGGTATATGAATAGGAAGAGTTTGGAGGGATATGGGCCAGATGCTGGCAGGTGGGACGAGATCGGGTTGGGATATCTGGTTGGCATGGACGGGTTGGACTGAAGGGTCTGTTTCCAAGCTGTACATCTCTATGACTCTATGACTCGATAATCCTCGCTGAGATTGTGGGAATGTAACATATATATTCCTGCTTAACAATCAGTGCTGGATGCTTATGGTTTTCTAATAGTTCATGACCTTTTTATTTCTTATAGAAAGAACAATGGAGAAAATGCCAGAATTAAATCAAATAGTAGGAATTTTTTTTGTTTCAAACACTCCGAATGGCCTCTTATTCTGACTGAATTGATGTAGAATGGATCAGGGCAATACCACGGGTTAAGCTTGGTCCTTTCACCTTCAGCTCTTGCACATGGATAAAAGACTGTAGACCAATGTGAAGTGGGTTTGTACAGTGACAGTCCTGTCTGCTGGTGGGCATGGCCCATGGTATAAAACAGTCCTGCCAATTCAGCACAAAATATCTCGGAAGTAGGCCAAAGATCCAACTAGTGTCATAGAGTGGGCTGGAGCTGAGACAGCAGTGGGGTAGACCTGAGGGACATTATATCTGGCTGCAGCATGCTTGACCAGAAGAAACCAAATATGTTGCACATAGATACAGACAGGCTGAACGAGTAGACAAAATTGTAACGGTCAGAGTAACAATGTAGGAAAATGTGAAGAAGTTCCCTTTGGCAGGTAGAATAAAAAAACTGTATCACTTCATTTGACAATGACTGCAGAATTCTGACAGTGGTCTCGTGCATAAGTCACTTAAAATCATACAGTACAGTGGCAAGCACTGCTGCCTGACAGCGCAAGGGACCTGGGTTTGATTCCCACCTCAGGCAACTCTCTGTGTGGAGTTTGCACATTCTCCCCTAGTCTGCATGGGTTGCCTCCTGGTGCTTCGGTTTCCTCCTACAATCCAAAGATGTGCAAGTCAGTGAATTGGTCATGTTAAATTGCCCATTGTGTGAGGTGCATTAGCCAGAGGGAAATGGGTCTGGGTGGGTTACTCTTTGGAGGGTTGGTGTGGACTTGTTGAGCCAAAGGGCCTGATTCCATACTGTAGGGAATCTAATCTAATCATTTTGAGGTTTCCCACCTCACCACACAGTGCATTCTAATTTCCCACCATACTCTGGGTGAGAATATTTTTCCTTAAATCCCCTCTAAACTTCCTGCCTTTCACCCTAAAATTGTGACCATTTTATTGACTGTCCAACTAATAGGGACAGCTGCTTTCTATTCACTCTGTCCATGATCCTCATAAGCTTACACACTTCAATCAGGTCCTCTCTCAGCATTCTTTATTCTAAAGAAAACAACTTGAGCTTATCCAGCATCTCTTCATAGCGAAACTGCTCGATCCTGGGCAACATTCTGGTGAATCTCCATTGCATCCCCTCCAGAGCAATCACATCTTTCCTATAGTGCGATGAAGAGAAATGCACGCAGCACTCCAGCTGTGGCCTAACCAAAACTCCGAGTTGTGAAGAAATGTCACTGGACCTGAAACGTTAACTCTGATTTCTCTGCAGAGATGTTGCCAGACCTGCTGAAGTTGTCCAATTTTTGTTTTAGTTTCTGATTTCCAGCATCCATAATTTTTTCCATTTATTTTGTTCAGTGGCCGAATCACTGAAGCATTTGTAACAAAGCTCCAACATAGCCACTCTCCTTTTATACTCTATGCCACAATTGATAAAGGCAAGTGTCTCATATGTCTTCTTAACTACTCTATTAACCTGTCCTGCCAGTAGCCTTCAAGGATTTGTGGATAAGCACCCCAAGATCTTTCTGTTCCTCTGACCTGCCTAGCATCCTGCCATTCACTGAGTACTCCCTTGTCTCACTATGTCTTCTAAAGTAAACATCACACTTATCAAGGTTAAATTCCATCTACCACCAATCTGTCTAAACAATCCATTTATATCTGTCTTAAGGCTGTAACTGAGATGGTTAGTGGGATGCTATTCTTTATTGCAAGAAGGAGAAAAATTGAGAACTACAGATGCTGGAGATCAGAGTTGAGAGTGTGATGCTGGAAAAGCACAGCAGGTCAAACAGCATCTGAGGAGCAGGAGAATCGGTGTTTCGGGCATAAGCATCAGGAATGAGGCTTATGGGCCGGGGAGCTGAGAGCTAAATGGGAGGGGAGTGTGATTGCGGGGAAGGTAGCTGAAAATGCAATAGGTAGATGAAGGTAGGGAGAAGGTGATTGGATCAGAGAGGAGGGTGGAGCGGATAGTAGGAAAGACTGTGCACAGGTCAAGAGGGCGGTGTTGAGTTGGAGACTTGGAACTGGGATAAGGTGGGGGGGACGGGAAAATGAACAAACTGGTGAAATCCACATTTATCGCGTGTGGTTGCAGAGTCCCAAGGCGGAAGATGAGGCATTCAGATGTCCAAGCCTCCAACTCAACACCGCCCTTTTGATGTCCACAATCTTTCCCACCTATCCGCTCGACCCTCCTCTCTGATCCATCATCTTCTCCCCTATCTTCATCTACCTACTGCATTCTCAGCTACCATCCCCCCTCCCATTTATCTCTCAGACCCCAGGCCCACAAGCCTCCTTCCTGATGAAGGGCTTATGGCCGAAACATCGATTCTCCTGCTCCTTGGATGCTGCCTGATCTGCTGTGCTTTTCCAGCAACACATTTTCGACTTTATTGCAAGAAGATTTGAACATAGAAGTAAGGATGCTTTGCTTCAGTTAAACAGGACATTGGTGAGGCCACATGTCAAATTTTATGTGCAGTTTTAGTCTCCTTATTTAAAGAAGGATGTAAATGCATTGGAAACAGTTCAAAGGAGGTTTACGAGATTGATATCCAAAAATGAGCAAGTTGTCTTATAAGGAAATATTGGACAGACTAGGCTTTATAACCCTAGAGTTTAGAAGAGCAGGCAGTGACTTGATTGAAGATCCTGAATAATCTTGACAAAATGAACATGGAAAAGATGTTTCCTCTGGTGGCTGAGTACAGAGCTAGGGGACATTATTTAAAAATTAATGTGCATCCTTTTGGGATAGAGTCAAGAATTTTTATCACTCATCAGGGTTGTGAGACTTTAGACTCTCTGACTCAGATAGCTGTGGAGGTGAGAGCAATAAATTTTTAAGACAGGAAGTTGATTGATTATCTTGCCGAAGGAGAATCTAAGATTATTAGTGGGGGAGGGTAGATGCAAAATTGAAAGACAAAGAGATCAACCATGAACTTTTTGCTCCTAATTCCGAGTTTCCTAAGTGCTCCACGCGATGAAAAATTCAATTTGAAATTTTTAAAGTTGTCTTCAATATTTTCATAGTTTCAACCTTTGGAACTGAAATCACTTACACACTTTTTTAGGCTGCAGAAAACGGCAAAGAAACTGATAAATTTATACAAAAGAAAACTAATATAGATGCTGGAAATTGGAAAGAAAAACAGAAAATGATGGAAATATTTATTAAGCCTGACAGAAACTGTGGGGAAAGATTTGAGTTAAATACCTGAAACATTGACTCTGTTCTTTTCTCCACAGATGCTATCAGACCTGCTGAGCACTTCAGGACATTCTCCGTCTGTTCAGTATATACATCATTTAATGACTTTAATATGTTGTATGTTGCAGCCAAGAAGACTTGCAAAAGCAGGCCAACATATTTAAAACAGCTGGCACAGTACCAACTTGCTAAGAACAAGTCAGATCTCTGTGTGACTGTGACAGAGGCTTTGCTGTTTATTCTCACAAAATATTCC
This sequence comes from Chiloscyllium plagiosum, assembly GCF_037043375.1. Taxonomy (NCBI): domain Eukaryota; kingdom Metazoa; phylum Chordata; class Chondrichthyes; order Orectolobiformes; family Hemiscylliidae; genus Chiloscyllium; species Chiloscyllium plagiosum. Next base: position 46,736,920 of record NW_028270147.1, on the reverse strand, counting down.
ATATTTATACTGTAGAAACACCAAACACTGTCATCCAGTTTCCCCCCTCAGTTGAAACAAAACGGTCAGAGACACAGTATAGCGTTACCTCCTCCACCTTTATTCCGGGCCATGGAGGGAGAGAGAATTATCACCCATGTGCACAAAGACGTGAGTTCTCAGTCTTCTCTCTCAAACAGCAGTTTCTTTATGAACTATATCGTCATTTTACAGTGAGAAGCATCCAAATAAGACAACATATATATTAAGTGAATGACGGTTACAATCAGCAAGTGTCAATACTAAAGATTAAGCCATCTGTTGTTACACAATGAATGTTCTTAAGCTTAATTGGCTTCACATAATGAATACTTTTCAGCTTGTTAAACCGAGCTTACACACTGAATGCTTCCAATATTGTTAAATGGCTCTACAAAATGAACGCTTTTCCACCTTGTTAACCCATTATCCTTGCCTCCAGCATCCCATTTGTAACTGTAGTTCTTATCTGATCTGAGTCATGCTCAGCTGTACCTCTTGTTTCACAAAACACAGAACTTAACTCTTTCTCTACCTGCTTATACCCTATACACATTCTCAACGGGAGCATGAAAGCCTAAAGAGGAAGTTTACAAGTTGAAGATACACAATTGGTACTGTTTCAGGAAATTGGTGGTTAAAGTTTATGGATGACACGGTAGCACAGTGGTTAGCACTGCTGCCTCACAGCACCAGAGACCTGGGTTCAATTCCTGCCTCAGGCAACAGTCTGTGTGGAGTTTGCACATTCTCCCAGTGTCTGCGTGGGTTTCCTCCGGGTGCTCTAGTTTCCTCCCACAGTCCAAAGATGTGCAGGTTAGATGAACTGGCCATGCTAAATTGCCCGTAGTGTTAGGCGAAGGGGTAAATGTAGGTGAAGGGGTAAATGTAGGGAAATGGGTCTGGGTGGGTTGCGCTTCGGCAGGTCGGTGTGGACTTATTGGGCTGAAGGGCCTGTTTCCACACTAAGTAATCTAATCTAATCTCATCTAAATTGCCCGTTGTGTTAGGTGAAGGGGTAAATGTAGAGGAATGGGTCTGGGTGGGTTGCTCTTCGGAGGATCGGTGTGGACTTGTTGGGCCTGTTTCCACACTGTAAGTAATCAAAATCTAAAATAAAACAATAATAGGTCTTGTAGTTAATAGGTACTAAATTTGTTGAAGTCATAATGAACAAAGACACAAATTGCTAGAGAAACTAAGCTGTGAAGGGAAAGCAGAGTTAATGTTTTGAGGCCAGTAACCCTTCTTCAGAAAATCAAAAATAATTTCATTTGGCTTTTCAACAATCAAACTGCTTACTGAATACTTCCTCAAAAGTCATTTAGCCATATCCTGACTGCCCAGTTCACAATAACATTCTAATCCCTCTAGTTGCAGTGCAGGAACTGTCCCATTCTTCCAATAGTGACACTTCCTTCTCCAAACTTTTTCATTTACATCCTCATTCCTTTCGACATTTGTTTGTGCATTTTTCCCCATTTCTGATATCAATCTTGGCTCAGACATCACATTCTCACCTTTGAATCAGATTGTTTTAAGTTCAAGTCTTAGTTCATATCTTTGCACATATACTAATAATGGCTGGCACTTCAGGGGAGTATTGAGAGAAAGTTGAAATGTGCGAAGTGCTGCCTTTCAGATGAATATTTTTCTCTCAGGTGGAGATTACACCAGAGTCCAAATCAAACTAACATCAAAACTGATAATCTGTCATTTATTTCACCTTTATGCAAGGGGCATGCTTTGTGTAAATTGGCTGCCATGTTACCATGGCTATGCTTCAAAAGCACTTATTAATCGGCAAAACTTTTGAAGATGTCCATAGTTTGTGAAAACATCAATATTAATACAGGTTATTTATTTTCAAATATAATTAACCATGTGCTCTTCCCAGTCTATTCTGTATAGCCTGAGTAATAATCTTCTTTCTCCCATTCCCGAGTTCCTGCTGGGTCACTCCCTCCCTAAACCTCCCTCACAATCCTGGGCAATTTTCTTCCTCAGTCAACCAAAAATGCTGTTTTAATCATCTTCTCCCTTCGTCCTCAAAATGTCAGTTTCATTGTGCAACCTTCATTCCTGTTTAACTCCTTTTCCCTCAAATGTCATCAATTAACTTAAATAACAGTAACTTTATAATTTTCTCTTCCACTGTTATCAGTTCTCACTTGCCAAGCATTGGACCTTCTTTCTTTCACTGATTGTGAATTATGCCCCAACACCAACTTTGTCCTCTCCTCTCATATTCTCCTCTTACTGCTTCCTTGTCTGAGCCTTGTTCTTCCCATAACCATCTATTCTCACATGATCAGTGGCTAACTCCCCAGAAAACTCCCCAGTCCACAGTTTCACTGGTGGCAATTGATTAACAATACTTGTCTTCATAGAAGTTCACAACTGCAATGAAAAGAGACACCAGCAATGTTCGTATCCTCCTAACTGTGGAATAAAACCTATCTGTAATTTGATACACCGGTTGACGAGGTGCTTCACAGAGTTCCGAAAGCTCACACTGACTTGCTGTTAACAAATAAAGGCATGTTAACCAGGTTCCCAAAACATAGCAAGTATTAAACGATGATTGAAACAGTTATAGGAGGGTTTAGATGATAAATTTGGTGGGGTTAGAAAATTTGTGTAAGTTTTGCATTAAAATAAGCCTACATCATTCTGCACAACCAGCTTGAAAATTAGTTCTTCCTCTACCTAAACATATAACATGGAGATACGACAGGGCAGCTATCTGAAAAAGCTTCAAAGTATATAAGAAAGCTTGGAATTTAATGGATATATTTAATATTAATCTGCTGTTCATATGTTTTTGGGGGATTGTTGAAAGTGCAATTAGATTGATTTGCAATGCAGGGTGTAAAAAGACAACAATAAAAACATACTCCAGCAAGGTAACCTTCAGATGCAGTCTACTATCTTGAAAGGGTGCAACTGGTATCCTTAAATGTAAATTCAAGTTAAAGGTAAAGTTGTCATCGGCTTACCAGAGCATAGGGCACTCTTTCATGAGAGAGACAGAGAGAAGAGGAGAGAAAGAGAAAGAGAAAGAGAAAGAGAAAGAGAAAGAGAACGAGAACGAGAACGAGAACGAGAACGAGAACGAGAACGAGAACGAGCAAGAGAGACAACTGGTAATATTTTTACCTGACGGTCATTATGCGTCAGGCAAGGGCAGAGGTTGGGAAAGAGAATCCTTCATTGTAGCCTCAGTTGGTGCACAAATTTAACTCGCAATGTTGGCATTATTCTGCATCACAAATCAGCCATCCAGCCAACTGAACTAACCCCAGTTCCCCTGATCTACACAAACAGTTCCTGGCTAGAAACTTGAAAAGCAATGGTTTTTCATCTTTTAAGCTAGGATTCACCCCTAATGTATGCATGCTGAAACAGGACACAGATCCATAAGTGATCAACTTCACAGAGCCCAAAAACTGCTATTTTCTAACCTCTAGCCCAAACAGTCCTTGGAAAAACTAAGTGTGCAAGTGAAAAACAAATTAACTAAGTGATTAGCTCTATAGCTAACTACATAAGTTAAAGGTCGTATTAAAGTAAAAATACATAATTCTGTGAAGATTATGAGAGAAGGCTAGTTAGAAATATAAAAGCAGGCAGGAAGAGTTCCTAGGAGCATTTGAAATTGAAAAAGGGTAACTAAGGCATTTCTGAAAGGCATTTAACATGGTGCCACAGCAAAGGTTATTAGCAAAGGGTTAAAGGAAGAGTTAAAGGTGTAGGAAGTAATGTATTATCATGGATGGAGGATTTGTTGGCTACCAAGAAAGAGACAGTGGGGAACAAATGGGTGATTTTATGGTTTGCAAACTGTAAGCAGTGGAGTACCACAGGGATCAGTGCAGTGCAAATCACAGTCTATGGATAAAAGGATTGAATTTATCGCAACTAAATTTGCTGATGACACAAAAATAGGTTGGAAAGTAAACTGTGAGAACATAAAGTCTACAAAGAGATTTAGATAAGTTAAGTGAGTGGGCAAAAAAATTGATACATGGAGTATAATCTAAGAAAATGTCAACTTGAGTACTTTGGCAGTAAACAAGGAAAATAGTATACCATTCAAATGGAGAAAGATGATAAAACCATGGTAAAGAGATCTGGATTGCCTTTGCACATGAATCACAGAATTTAGTTTCAATGTATGTTAAGTAGTTAGGAACGCAAATGAAATGTTGTCATTTGTTGCAAGGGAGACAGAATATAAATGAAAACAAGTTTTTCTACAATTGCAAAGAATTAAACCACACCTTGGGCACTGTGTATAGATTTGGTATTCATACGTAAGATTGAATGTAACAATATTCAAAGCAGTCCAAAGAAGGTTCTCTTGATTAGTTGCTGAGATGAGGTTGTTATCCTATGAGAAAAGTTGCAAAGGTTGAATCTATATCCAATGGAGTTAAGAAGAATGAGAACTCTTGTAAGGTTAATCTGGATGGATTCTTAATTGACAAGGCAGTCAAAAGGTACAGAAGGTAAACAGGAAAATGAAAGTGAGGCCACAAACAAATCAGTCAGATTTTGTCAAATGGTGGAGCAGGCTCAAGGGACTAAATGGTCTATTCCTGCTCATAAGTTGTATATTTGCATATACATTTGCAGGTTAATAACAAGATTGAAAGGATAGGAACTTCCAGAAAAATGACCAACCATTAATGATGAAATGGTGGAAAATGTCCAAGTCACAATAATGTTATTTGGAGAACTTGGGAGTGAATTTGGAAAATACTTCTATTCTTTTTTTGGTAACAAAGGTTGCAGGGGAAGATGGTGCTGAAGTAATCCTCATGATCCAACAACAGTACATCTATTAAATTGTACACCGTGCAATCATACCAGTGATGTAGTTATGGATTTTAATTTATTTATAAAATGCAAATGCCTGCTGCCAAGTGACAACCTCCTCATTAGTTCAGTTTAAGTTGATTATTCCACAACTTAGTTTGTGGACAGGTTACTCCTTGGTAATGTGCAGCATTATTTGTGTTTCTCCACAAGTGTCTACGGGGTTTGTACTGAAACCCACTGGTGGCATTTGACTGCGCAGACGCCTTGATTTGGCCCGAACCTGTTTAACAAGGGCCATCTCAAAGCCTGCTAGTCAATAGATGGGGTTTACCACAATAAACTCTTTATAGTGACATCACTTGTTCCCATTCCTTGATCCAAAGGATGTCTGCTGGTGGATCTTATTCAGGAAAGTTGCACTATATGGAGGACCAAGATGGAAGACGACTTCTTGTATTTCTCATTCCTTAATCCAAAGAATGTCAGAAAGTGGATCTTGCTCAAGAAGCTTGTTCTATTCGGACACCAAGTCGATGCATTGAACATGTCATTATTGAGCAGTGAGTGAGGTGCATGGGTTTTTGTCAGGCCTCAGATATGTGACAGAGTGATGTTCACAAGCTTAAATTTAGATGATAATCAGGCCTGCTTTAATTAGCTTTGAAGGAGGTGCTTCATTAACAGAGCAGTTTTGACAAGAGCTGAATTCATCAACAAGCTGCTTTCTTGCTGACCTATGGCAGACCTTCTACCATTGATAAAGTATACAAAGCTGGCTACAATAAAGACATTTCCCGAAAGAGCTCCTTGAACAATATAAATGATGACAGTAAGACTCATTCTAAATCACCCACACTCATAGGCACAACAATATTAATTTCAACATAACACACATCCCAATAGAACAAGAATTAACAATCCAGTTGCAAACAATTGCTTTATTATATGGAACCATGAATAAAAAGTCATATCCAGAAGAACAGAAGGGAAACAGTTTAATAACTGAACTCATTACAAAGAAAATTGCATTTAAACAGTTCCTTTAACACAGCAAAATGTACAAAGGGCACTTTGTTGTCAAACAAAATTCATCATTTTACCATATTGCAACACTGGAACTAATAATTGCCAGAGACTAAAAATACCAGACACCAGACCAGCTGCACAGTGTGTCGGGGGGGAAGACATCACAACACCGGAGATGCCATCATCACAGGTCTCTCATCCATAACCTCACATAAAAAGTGCACCAGAAACAACTTTACTTGTATGTGTAATGGCTTAGTTTCCAGTGAAAATACTGTTGACAACAACAAACCAAACTATCGTATATTCCTGGCTACGCACAGTCTCCTGTATTTTGCAAAATTATTTTTAATCCATTACTCTTTAAATGTTTTTCCTATCTTAAACTTAGTGAAATACCAGACAGTAGACAAACAAGCCAAAAACTAGATTGTCCAGTATAAAACTAGATTGTCATCCCATCACCTAAACATTAGGATACGTGACCAAAGCTGCTCAACGAGCTATAATTTAACAAGCACCTTAAAAAAGGGAACAGAGGTGGAGAAACCTAGGGAGGAAATAGCCCAGAGCATAGGGACTAGGCAGCTGAGGCATAACAAAGAAAATAATAACAAGGTTAGCAGGATTACAAAATAAAAACAAGCTTTGTTTCAATGACAGTAACAAAGTTGAGTGAGAATATTAGGCTTTCATTAGTGAAGCATTCTTACTCAACTTTGGTGTATCTTGATTGTTTCTTTAAAACTCAAATGTTATTTCTGCACATTCTATCACAAACTTGAAAATAACATTACATTTAAAGTCTGAAATCTTTTGTAGGCTACTTGAAAGCAATAAAAAAAATCATTAAGACAAAATTATGTTACCAGAAAATACTTTAAACTCGTTCATTGTTAAGATATTTCTATTCTTCTCCTTCAGCAGAAGGACAAAGGAAAGAAAAAATAAGCGACAAATAATACTTTCCTCAAAGAATTAACCTTGACTCAATTGTAGCACTTCCAAGTCAAAAGATCATAATTCAAGTGTCCCCCTCCTGCGACCCTCTACAGTTGCAGCAAATAATCTCTCAGTGAAGTTCCAGCCTGACAGTGGAATTAGTTGTCATTTGATTATACAATTCACAAATTAGCTAGCACTTTCTTTACAACAGTAACTTCAACTGCATTTCAATATTTGTACTGTATTTTCAGATCTCCTCACATTGTGTAAGGTAAAATATACAAATTCTTCATTAAGGTCTTTGTTAAAACCACAAGTTATTTATGAAAAAATACTTCATGAAATACCACACCAATATAATACTTGTGAGAATATTTGATGAGGTTTAGGATCCCTACAGTGTGAAAACAGGCCCTTCGGCCCAACTAATCCACACGACCCTCCAAAGAGTAATCCACCGAGACCCATTTCCCTCATTAATGCACCTAACACTATGGGCAATTTAGCGTGGACAATCCGCGTGACCTGCACATCTTTGGACTATGGGAGGAAACTCTTTGGACTATGGGAGGAAACCGGAGCACCCGGAGGAAACCCACCTAGACACGGGGAGAATGTGCAAACTCCACACAGACAGTCACCTGAGGCTGGAATCGAACCTGGGACCCTGGTGCTGTGAGGCAGCAGTGCTCACCACTGAGCCACTGTGCCGCCCCATATGTGCCCACATTGTCAGTACAAAACTAGCTGGGTGGCGCTTTTTAGCGGTAGAAATAGGGTTTACACTCAGCCCAAACAATCAGGTGAACATCTCTAGTTTGCTAGCTTCACACAAATTTGGGCAGAATTAATCCCGTTTCTACTAAGTGCAGACAGCTGCAGTAAGGAAGCACCAAACTCAGATCTTGTCATGTTGCAATAAAAAGCGAACTTAAACAAAAAAAGGGTCTACTTCAAAAAATAAGTGGAGTTGTTTCTTAATTATATGTAATTGTATTCATGTATTTAGTGTTAACAGGGCACTTGTTTGAACCTGCTACAGGCAGACACAAAATTAAACTAATGATTGGGTTATGAAGTGTATGATTGCAATGTGTAACACTTAAACATAGAAGTGCGTAAGAATTAATTTCAGTTCCATCTTTCACCAACTGGCTTTCTGGAATGGATCACAACCAGTTTGCTTTCTTAGTTCTTAACACCAGTGTATGCTGGTATCATAAAGGCATCATTAACAACTTACGAGTTGTTAGAATTGCTGCAACACATTATTCAAACTTAAGCTATCAAACAATTTGTCAACATAATGGATTTCAGATACAGACTGCATCAAGCTACTCTTCTAATCTCTATCAACTCATCATGGGGACCATCAAATAGCAGCAATAGACAAGAGATGGAAAATGAAAACAGGTTATTTTCTTCTGGGAACATAGAACATAGAACATTACAGCGCAGTACAGGCCCTTCGGCCCTCAATGTTGCACCGACCTGTGAAACCAATCTGAAACCCATCTAACCTACACTATTCCATTTTCATCCATATGTTTATCCAATGACCATTTAAATACCCTTAAAGTTGACAGGTCTACTACTGTTGTAGGTAGTGCATTCCAGGCCCCTATTACTCTCCGGGTAAAGAAACTACCTCTGACATCTGTCCTATATCTATCATCCCTCAACTTAAAGCTATGTCCCCTAGTGCTAGCCATCAACATCTGAGGAAAAAAGCTCTCACTGTCCACCCTATCTAACCCTCTGATTATATGTCTCAATTAAGTCACCTCTCAACCTCCTTCTCTCTGATGAAAACTGCCTCAAATCCCTCGGCCTTTCCTTATAAGACCTTCCTTCCATACCAGCCAACATCCTAGCAAATCTCCTCTGAACCCTTTCCAAAGCTTCCGCATCCTTCCTATAATGCGGTGACCAGAACTGTAGCAATACTCCAAGAGGGGCCGCACCAGAATTATGTACAGCTGCAACATGACTTCATGGCTCTGAAACTCAATCCCTGTACAAATAAAAGCTAACACACCGGGTGCCTTCTTAACAACACTATCAACTTGGGTGGCAATTTTCAGGGATCTATGTACATGGACACCGAGATCTCACTGCTCATCCACACGACCAAGAATCTTACCATTAGCCCAGTACTCTTTATTCCTGTTGGTCCTTCCAAAGTGAATCACCTCACACTTTTCCGCATTAAACTCCATTTGCCATCTCTCAGCCCAGCTCTGCAGCTTATCTATGTCCCTGTGTAACCTGCAACATCCTTCCACACTATCCACAACTCTACCGACCTGAGTGCCATCTGCAAATTTACTAACCCTCATCCAGGTCATTTATAAAAATGACAAACAGCAGTGGCCCCAGAACAGATCCTTGTGGTATCATGTCTGCTACTGATGTTCAGTAGCAGCAGTGTGCACCACATACAAGATGTGGAGCAGACATCCATCAAAGCTCCTTAGAGAGCATTTTCCAAACTTACAACCAGTTCCATAGAGAAGGACAAGGGCAGCAGATACACGGGAACACCACCACCTGTGTTCTAGTCCACTCACCATCCTGACTAGGAAACATATCGTCATTTCTTCAGTGTCGGAAGCAAATAAAAAAGAATTAAATATGTTTGACCTATTTAGGGCATTCTGTCTGTGGTGATTCAGTGGTTAGACTTTCAATTCAGAGTCAAAAGGTTCTGGATTCAAGCCCCACAAGAGATAAACTTAAAATCCAGGTAGGCATTCCAGGATGTCCATATCACTACATGAGTCAAAAACAATATATCCATGCCACAATTCATCTTATTCTCTGGTTACTTGCTCAGGCTAAACTCAATGACAGCCAAAGCTTAGTGTACAGCTTAAACTGTAGCTGAATCTTGCACGTTATCAAGATCCACCTGCTTCATTTCCATTACACAACCAATAAGGTTTCTTTTTTTGAGCTGTGCTCAGATGATGCGTAATACTCAGCCATCAGGAAACAATCATTTATGGACAAATGTTACATACAACGCAAAACATATTTCACCCTCTTAATAATTTCTTCATACTTTAGCCAACCTATCTACGTTGTTCTTGATCTAAATCAATTTCAGATTCCAGTTTTTTCGAAGCAAAATACTGTGAAAGTTTCAGATATGACAATAGCCCATCAACCTGCAACATTGACCACTGTTTTTTCATGCTGCCTGACCTGTTTTTTTTTCAACTTTATCATTACCTGTACCTGTACTATGAATTTGGCTGTTAAATCATAAACAGGATCTTGTGAGTACTGCAAACATGTCTGACACAGTTCTCAGATTACTAAAACTACCAAAAAAATGTAATTAACAACCATTCTTCAATTGTCAGGTATTTTATCTTGAAGCCAAGTCAACTGCAAAGAAATCCAACTCCCACCCACTCCCATTCTCCACTTACAAACAGAGATACTCGGTTAATTGCTAAAACAATTAATCAATTTACTTACAAAACAATGTCAGAGAATTATTATAAGAGCTGGAACCAGACATTCAGGCCATTGCAGGGCAGAAATGAAAATTTTCCAATATAAACTAACACCAAACTTCAGGCTAAAAAAATTATCCAGCAAGACAATATTTTCAGGAATAGGCTCCTTGGACTAAGGATTTGAAAGGCCCAATCAGCTTCTGCAACAAAATTATCACATTCAATCATTTCACTGAATATACACTAACATTATGTTATAACATATAATGTCGTACATGTCAATTTTAAACAAATGTTATGACAACGTTCCTTTTCTTCTTGTATTTAGCTTTAATATCCTTGTGCTAGATTGGCATCTCTGAAAGCTTATCACCACATACAATGGATTTGTCTTGAAGCTTAGTCACAACTCTTTATCTCCACTACAACTATCAAGCACAGGATAACAAAATTTTAATGAATTGTTCACAAGCCACCACATTATAAAATAAAAGCCAACTAAAGAAACCAGCATGTTGCATGAGCACATGTACCTTCCTCTCCCTTTTCTTACGTGATCAGAGTCAACTCCTGCAATATGGAGATAGTGAGAACTGCAGCTGCTGGAGATCAGAGTGGATAAAGAGTGGAGCTGGAAAAAGCACAACATGTCAAGCAGCATCAGAGGAGGGGAGTCAACATTTCAGTCCTGAGGAAAGGTTCCAACCTGAAACGTTGTCTCTTCTCCTCCTCTAATGCTGCTTGACCTGGTGTGCTTTTTCCATCTACACTCTTTATCAACCCCTGTAATGAACAATGTACCTTAAAGAAACTCTAGCAACCATCACAGTGAAGTGCAATCCAATCCTTACCCAAAATCCTCACAGTTTCAGTTTGGGACTACTAAAGATCAGAGGCAGGATATCTTGGTCAATGTACTCCTTCGTAACGCAGAGTTGTTGAAAATAGTCTTTGTACACCAACCAATATCTTGACTGAGAATAGCTAACTGAGCTCAAATGAATGTGTGAATCTGGACATTCTCATTCAAAATAGTCTTACATCTTCTTCATCAGCAGTTCCTCGTGGTCAAGAGACATAAACATAGTGTAACATCAGTCTGAGCTGTGACAACATGATTGAACAGCTTGCCAACACTCGACAAGCAGAGCTTTCATAGATCAACTGTTTACACTTTTCACAGGTGCAGGGCCAGCCTAAGGAGTTATGTTTACTTACACAAATATTTATCCCTCAGTCAACATCAGAAATACCGATTATCTGGTAGTTGAGGATCTGACCAAGACGACAGATGAGGGCAAAGCAATAGATATCTACATGGACTTTACCAAGGCCTGAGACAAGAGTCCACACGGTAGACTGGTTAATAAAGTTAGATCACATAGCATTCAGGGAGAGTTTGCCAACGAGATAAAAAAAATTGGCTTGACAGGAGGAGACAGAGGATGGTGGTGGTAGAGTGTTGTTTTTCAGACTGGAGGCCTGTGACCAGTGGTGTTCTACAGGAATCACTACCGAGTGCACTATTCTTTGTCATTTAAATAAATAATAATAGTATCCGAAGTAGTGGCGAGTAAGTTTGTGGATGACACAAAAGTTGATGGCATGGTAGACCATGAATAAGGTTATGTAAGAATACAAAAGGATCTTGACCAATTGGGCCAATGGGACAAGGAGTGGCAGATGGAGTTCAATTTAGATAATTGCAAGGTAGTGCATTTTGATGAACAAGGGCAGGACTGACACAGTTAATGGGAGGGCACTGGGAGTGTTGTCGAACACAAAGACCGAGAGGTGCAGGTTCACAGTTCCTTGAAAGTGGTATCACAGGTAGACAGGGTGGTTAAGAAGGCATTTGGTATACTTGTCTTCATTGCTCTGACCATTAACTATAGGAGTTGGGACATCATGGTGTGGTTTACAGGATGTTGGTGAGGCCACTTTTGCAGTACTGTGTACAGTTCTGTTCGCCCTGCTATAGGAAGAATATTATTAAATTAGCAAGGGTGCAGAAACGATTTACAAGAATGTTTCTGGGACTGGCCAGTTGGAATTATAAGGAGATGTTGCATGGGCGAGACTGTTCTCTATGGAGCAGCGAGGTGTGACCTTATCGAGATTTATAAAATCATGAGGGGCAAAGATAAGGTGAATAGCAAAGGTCTTTTCCCTAGATGGGGAGTTCAAAAATCAAGGGCATAATTTTAAGGTGAGAGGAAAAAGATTTAAAAGGTACTAGAAGGGCAATTTCTTCACACACAGGAGGTTTGTATATGGAATGAACTACCAGATGAAATTGTTGATGCAGAAACAGTTACAACATTTAAAATTCATTTGGACAGGTTCATGAATAGGAGAGGTAGATATAGGGCAGGTGCAGGCAAATAGCACTAGTTTAGTTTGGGAAACCTGGTCAGACGAGTTGGACCGAAGGGAATTTCCATGCTATATGACTCTATGCCATATCAATTGTTACATTACTACAACAACAACTATACTTTAGAGCACTTCATGAGCTGCAAAGTCCTTTAGGATGGTATGTAGCTGTCAAACATGCTATATAAATGCAAATTTTTATTTTTGCTGTCTCAAGATTGTAGCATGTCCGTCTGCAGGAGGAAAGAAGGTGTGGAAAATTATGTATTGTGCAAACACAAATTGAACCAAGATCAATTCAATCTCTAGTTCAAGCATCTTATCCTTCTTCAAATATAGTGTAAGGTGTGCACTTGATTCACCGAATACGATCTGACATAATAGTGACAAATACTGCAGCTCCAGACCTATTCATAGAAAAGGGTCTCAATCAGAAATAAACTATAGTCAATTCTATTTTCACTCTTTAAATAAAAGAGTAAATATCTTCCCTCAATTCCTTTAAAAATGGGAAATTCCTCACCACTTTTCGGGAAACACTGCGGTGCTGCAAAGTTTAACATAGTGAAAACACACTAGAGTAATTCCGTACAGGATTACACATGCTGACAGGATAATTCCTGGTAGTTTCAACAGTTTACACAATAGCACAATGACTGGAATTGAACTTCTACTGAAAAATTCACAATCAGTTAAGTCAAATCCTAAACTTTCAAAGATGTGTTTTCGTGGTAAAATTAAGTTATCCCCTGATTTGAATGGTGCAACAGAAATGGTTAGAAAAGTAAGAATTTCCTGCCAATGCAAGTTAATCATTAAATTTTCAACTGACAGAAGAAGTAGACTGCAGCTATTAAGTTTTTTTTATTCTTTCATGGGACGTGGGCATCACTGGCTGGTCAGCTTTTACTTCTAATCCATAGTTGCTGTTGAAAAGGTGATAGTGAGCTACCTTCTTGAAACACTGTGGCCCATTTGGTGCGGGTACACCCCACAATGTTGTTGAGGAGGGAGCTCCAGCATTGTGACCCAATGACACTGAAGGAACTGCAATGCATTTCCAGTTCAGGATGATGACGTCTTTACAAGTGGTGTTGCTCCCATCTATCTGCTGCCCTCCTCCTTCTAGATTGTCCTGGTCACATGTTTGGAAGGAGCCTTAGTGAATTTCTGTAATGCATCTTGAAGGTGTACACATCACTACACCTGATTGTCAGTAGAAGAGGGATGAATGCTTATGGAGACGGTGCCAATCAGGTGGGCTACTTTGTCCTGGATGGTGTCAAGTTCTTGAGTAATTGTTGAAGCTGCACTTCGTTGGGTCTTTTAAATAATGGATGGAAATGTGTTGCTGGAAAAGCGCAGCAGGTCAGGCAGCATCTAGGGAACAGGAGAATCGACGTTTCGGGCATTAGCCCTTCTCCAGCAACACATTTCCATCTCTGATCTCCAGCATCTGCAGACCTCACTTTCTCCTCTTTTAAATAATGGACAGGCAATGGGAAGTCACAGATCTTCATAGCCTCAGATCTCTACATGTATCGGCTGTATTTACATGATGAGCTAAGTTCTGTTTCTGGTCAGCGATAACTGCTAGGATATTGATGATGGGACATTCAGTGATCGGAATCCCACTGAATGCCAAGGAGACGTGGTTAGATTGTTTTTTTAAAAAAGGCCAACAGTCATTGCCTGGCACTTTTGTGGCACGAATGTTACTTGCCACTCATCAAGCCAAGCATGGCTAATGTCCAGATTTTGCTGCATTCAGACATGGACTGTTTCAGTTTCTGAGGAGTCACAAATGGTGTTGAACAATGTGCATTCCTCACTTCTGACATTATGATGGAGGGAATGTCATTGATGAAGCAGCTGAAGATGGCTGGGTCTAGGACACTATCCCAAGGAACTCCTTCCGTTATAAAATGATCGACCTCGAACAATCATAACTGCCTTCCTTTGTGCCAGATATTCCAACCAGCAGACAGCTTTCCCCACTTCAGTCCCTTTGAGTCTTGTTTTGCTTGGGTTTCTTGATGCCACACTTGGTCATACGTGGCTGTGATGTTAAGGGCAGTCACTGTCACCGTCACCTCACCTCTTTTGTCCAGATTTGAACCAAGGCTGTAAAGAGATCAGTGGCTGAATCGCCCTAGCAGAACACAAACTGAGCTTCATGGAGAGGATTATTGCTAATTAAGTGCTGCTTGATAGCTGTTGATGATAGGTCACATAATTTTACTGATGGCAGGAGACAAAATGGGCAGTAATTGGTCAAGTTGGATTTGTCCTGTTTTTGTATTCTGGATACACCTGGGCAATTTTCACATTAATTGGGTATCCTCTCAATGCGAAGATGGGACTTAAACTCTGCAAGGACAGTGTGGTGTCCCTCTTACAGATACTGTCTTGGACAGAGGCATCTGAGACAGGGGGAATTGGTGAGGGGATGAGGTCAAGTATGTTTTCAGCTCTTGTTGGTTCCCTCAGCACCTGCTGCAGACCTAATCTACCAGCTATGACCTTTAGGATTCAACCAGCTCAGTTAATAATGGTGCAGTCATATTACTCTTGGTGGTAGACTTTGAAGTTACCTATCCAAAGTGCACTCAGTGCCCTTGGGACCCTCAGAGATTCCGGAATTCAACATGGAAAAGTATCAAATCAATAGCCAAGAGGAAGTGGTACATGGTAATTAGCAGGAGACTTCCTTGCCATCATTTGACCTGATGCCATGAGACTTTGTGGGGTTCAGAGTTAATGTTAAGGACCCCATGAGCAACACCCTTCCAATATTTTGTCACTATGTTGCCAGTGGGACAGACCATACCAAAGGATGGCGATGGTGTTGTCTCGGATGGTGTGTATGGTATGACCCTGTGAGTATGGCTACGTCAACCTGCAGCTTGACTGACTGTTTGTGAATCAGCTTTCCTAATTTTAGATTCAAACTGGAGTCCCCAGAACATGACTTGGGTCTCTGGATTACTAGTCCAGCAGGAATACCATTGTACCATCACCACCCCTCAACTTCATTTCTTAAAAAGACATATGAAATGTGCACTATGACAGAAATGAAAAATGTGAAACGAGTAGGGATGTACATTTGAAAGATTTACAATTGCTGTAATTCCTACAGCAGTGTCGTCCAGGATTTTAAAAATCGACAGCAGAAACATTTTAGCCACACAAACAAATTTTAGTGGAAAGTATGGGAAAACTACTTCATATGCACACATACCTAAACATCTGCCATCATTCAGTTTGGAGCTGGAGTTTGGAATTTTGGCATGAATTCATCAGATGCAGCACATCTTGGGGCAATTACTAGGCTTTGAATTGCAGTCACAAGCGATACTCTAGCATCATATTACTTGCTGAGAACACAAGATGAGATGTGTGAGACACGTCCCTCTCTGTTCAAAACGTTCCTTCCCTTTACTATTAAGTCCTGATTGGAATCACTTCTCATTGTATAAGCATGTTTTCTTCTACTGGACTGCAATGATTAATTTACACTGGTTAATCCAACTATGATGACAAAATCTATCATGAAATCAGCATCCATTCCCTCACCTATGTACTACCTATAGAAAATACTGCAACGATCCAACAAGGCTACTTTAATATCTACCAGCCCTCAGACCTCTACCACCAAGGAGAAAAACAACAAGTTCAAAGAGCTGCCACTATCTCCAAATTTCCCTCACACCAATCTGGTTTGAAGATACAGAAGTATAATATGCAGATACTTTCTGCTGAAAGGTCATTGACTTGAAATGTTGACTTTGTATTTCTCTCTCTCTCTCTCTTTAAAGATGCTGCCTGAGCCTCTGAGTGCTACCAGCAACTTAACATAGAACATAGAACAATACAGCACAGAACAGGCCCTTGGGCCCACGATGTTGTGCCGAACATTTGTCCTAGCTTAAGCACCCATCCATGTACCTATCCAATTGCCGCTTAAAGGTCACCAAAGATTCTGACTCTACCACTCCCACAGGCAGCGCATTCCATGCCCCCACCACTCTCTGGGTAAAGAACCCACCCCTGACATCTCCTCTATACCTTCCACCCTTCACCTTAAAATTATTTCCCCTTGTAACACTCTATTGTACCCGGGGAAAAAGTTTCTGACTGTCTACTCTATCTATTCCTCTGATCAACTTCTGACATTAAAATAATTCCTGTTCCTTTATCAAAGCTGAATTAAAATGCCAGAATTCCCTAACTATCCACCGTGAAAATAAAGGAACCACACAGGATTAAGCACCTCATGCCCATTTTCTCAGGCAACAAGGAATGGGCACTAAATGTGGCATTACCAATAGACAATATGACAATAGACAATAGGTGCAGGAGTAGGCCATTCTGCCCTTCGAGCCTGCACCGCCATTCAATATGATCATGGCTGATCATTCCTAATCAGTATTCTCTTCCTGCCTTATCTCCATAACCCTTGATTCCACTAACTTTGAGAGCTCTATCCAACTCTTTCTTAAATGAATCCAGAGACTGGGCCTCCAACAGGATCACCAACATCCTCAGAACAAATAAGACAACTCAGGCTCAATTAACTGCCTGATCCAATGCAGAGCATTAGCACCTACTTTGGGAGAAAACATATATGAGGAGAGATAATACATACGTTTTTCAATCATTCCAATATGCAATTCTAGAAACTTTACTCTGGAAGTCATGAGAACATGGAACTCGCCACAACAAGGAATAACCGAAATGAACAGCCTAGCTTCACAAGACTCGAAGAATAACTAACATTGAGTCAACCTTAGTTAATCATACCAATGTGTATTTACGTGAATGCATTTAATGTTCCCAACAAATGCATCTTTCTCTAGCAACTTTCACATTTCCCATCTCATCCTCTCACAGCTCATTTTGTCCACAAAATTCACTTCTTGCTCTCTCAAACTTATAATTGTTAAGTTGCTGACATTCAACTTCTTTCATATTGTCATCCCATCTCCCCCCTCAGTCGAAGCAAAACATTCAGATACACAGTAGTTTTGCCTCGTTCATCTTTATTCTGGGCCCTGGAGGGAGAGAGAACCATCACCCGTGTGCACAGAGACATGAGTTTACGGTCTTCTTTGCAACAGCAGTTTCTCAATGAACTATATAGTCATTTTACATGGAGGAGCATCCAGATAAGACAACGTACATATTAATTGGGTGACCGTTACAATCAGTGAATGTCAATAGTAAAGATTAAGCCATCTGCAGTTATACAATGAATATTCTTAATCTTGTTAAGTGGATTCATTCAATGGATACTTTTCCCCTTGTTAACTGACATTACATACGGAATGCCTCCAGCACCCCATTGTTAACTCTAAATTCTTATCTGATCTGAGTCATGCTCAGCTGAACCTCTTGTTTCACAAAACTCAAATTAATTCTTTCCCTGCCTGCTTATACCATATACACATTCTCATTAGAATCAGAGTTACAACAGCATTGAAATATCCACTTTCATAAATATTATTTCTTTTCTCGTATTTTCCCCATTCCCAACAAATCTGGCATCAACACAGCTCTCAAAAACTTGCCTTTGAACTCCATCAGAACTACAGGCCTGTCGACAACCTCTTATTCCTCTCCAAGGTCTTTGAAAGTATTTTCATTCCAGATTCATATACCTACCATATCCATGCCCTTTCCTAAATACATTTGAACTTATGACCTCTCTAATCAGGTTTGCAAAGCTGTGACAACACTATAAACAAAGCCTGAGAGATTGTGGCCACAGTATACTATCTATCATCATCCTTCTTTTTGATTTGTCTGCAGACTTTGACAGTGTTAACAGCATCACTCTCCTCCAATGTCTCCATCCACTGCCCAGCTTAAAAGAACAATTCTTTGTCACATAATTAATTAACTAGCCCTAATAAGAAAATCTCCTGCAACATTTCAGAGGCTATGAATCTTGTAGCTCCACTAACAGTCAAGAAGCTTGACACGATCCAGGACAAAGTGGCCCACTTGATTGGAATCATAACTAGAAATATTCACTCTCTCCACCACCAATATTCCCTCGCAGCGTCCTCTACAAGATGTACTGCTGTAATTCACCAAAGGTCCTAAGTCAGCACCTTCCAAACTACCATCTAGAAAGACAGCAGATAGATTGGAATATCATCACCAGCAATTTTCCCACCAAACCACTCAGCACCCAGACTTGGAAATATATTGTCATTGTTTCAGTGTTGCTGGATTAAAAAGCCTGGAACTCTCTGCATAATGGCAATGAATATCTATTTACAGTAAATGGATTGCAACAGTTGAAGAAGGCAGCTCACAAGTACCTGCTCAAGGGGAACTAGAGTTGGCCAATATATGCTGGCCCAGTCAATGATGGCCGTATCTTATAAAGGTAAGACAAACCATATTTTTCAACTTTCACACCATTATCTTCCAAGGATCTATTGTGATGCTAGGTGTGAGATATATATATTTGAAAATCATTTATTCTAGAGTTTGGATTTTGAGTAAATGGCATGTGAGTTTTGATCTGTGTATATGTGGAGATTTAATTGGGCTTTCTGGAGCAACAATTTATTTAAACCAGTATGATGGAGGGAGGGAGAGAGCCTTCATTGCTCAGTCTTTTGATTCCAGGAGTTGGGATGTCATGTTGAGGTTGTACAGGACATTGGTGAGGCTTCTTCTGGAGTACTGTTCTGGTAGTCCAGTTATAGGAAGGATATTATTAAACTGGAGAGAGTTCAGAAGAGATTTAACAGGATGTTGTCAGGTATGGAAGGTTTGAGTTAAAAAGAAAGGCTGGTTGGTCTGGGACTTCGTTCACTGAAGCGTAGGAGGTTGAGAGGTGACCTAATAGAAGTTAATAAGATAATTAGAGGTATAGATAGAATTAATGGTAGTTGTCTTTTCCCAGAGATATGGGATTTCAAGACAAGGAGGCATATTTTTAAAGTAGGAGGAAAAGGATTTATAAAAAAAAGAGCAAATTTTTTTACACTGTAAGTGGTGGTTGTGGATACAATCACAACATTTTAAAGACATTTGGATAGGTACATGAAAACAAAAGGTTTGGAGGGATATGGGCTAGGAGCAGACAGGAAGAACTAGTTTAATTTTGGATTATATTCGTCTTAGACTGGTTGTACAGAAAAGTCTGTTTCTGTGCTGTATCACGATGACTAGAAAGATGGAACTGGCTCATACAGCTGAATAGCCTACTCCTATGTTCTCATGTAATGGAACACAACTAATTGATTTTTCGCATCAGCCTCAAAGTCGGACACTCTCTCACTTAAGCCAGCTGGTTGTGGGTTCAGCAATCTAAGCAAACTCAGTGCTGTGTGGATGCTGCAATGTGAGACACATGTGTTGCAGATGACACATCAAACCAATGACTTGTCCAAACTCTTTGGTGGGCATAAAAGATCCTAGTGCACTATCACAAAGAGCAAAGAAAATATCTCTCTGTGGTTCAATATATAATGTGGAAGTGCCGGTGTTAGGCTGGGTTGGACAAGATCAAAAAATCACACGACACTAGGGTATAGTCCCAACAGGTTTATTTGAAAACACTAACTTTCAGAGCATTGCTTCTTCATCAGATGTCATGAGAGAGGGGTATCAGACACAGAATTTCTAAGAAGATCAAAGGGTCATACAATGATGCGAATGTCTTGAACAAACCTAAAATGCCTGACTCCCTCACGATAAAACTTTAATGAGTTAGTAAGAATATGCAGGTTTTGATTGATTAAAATGCAAATCCCAGAATTTCTTTCAAGTCACTGCCCAGAGATAACTAGAGGTTATCAGTGTATACAAATAGTGACATCTCAGGTCAAACAATGCATTTTACGTGTTAGGCCTTGTTTAGAATCTGTCTGTATTTTAACCTGGCATCAGATTGGTTTTATTCCCAAACCAGGGATTTATAAAATGCAACAGTGACTGTGTCACCAAATTGTGTGCTTTTTGAACAACACACTCACATATACTCTTTGTCAAGCGCACGCACATACACATATAAACCTATAGGGTGAATCTGCATTTGCAGATACATTCTATTTTGTTCGAAAAGCACACAATTTGTAGACAGAGTCAGTCAGTGGAGCATCCTACTCATGAGGTAGGGACACAACCACTGCACCACATGAGCCCTTATCATTGTAAGCGGGTAGATATTTTCCAATCAATCGTTCAGAAATGCTATTACAGACTTCTGAAGTAAGTGGGACTTCAATCTGAGCTTTCTCTCACAAGGGAAGGACACAAGATCTTTAGGGATTCAAAGTGGGTAGATATTTTCTAATCAAATTGCCTCAGGTGTATTTAGTTAGCATAATGCAATATTTAATTACTATAGCTGCAGCTCAAAGAACCAGGGTAGTCTGAAAACAATGATACCCTACCTAGCAGAAGACACAAGGATCACAGCATATTCTAACATAATGAAACATTTGCATATGCATCAAATAGACTCAAAAGGCAAAAATATAAGTGGCACTTATAATGAAAGTACCAGAAGATACAGGCAAACAGACAAAAAAAAACAAGAGATGTACACAGAGCAAACATAACACTGATTGGTTGATCAAACTGAAGCTATAACAAACTGCATAAATGTTAATTTTCACAAAATACTCTGATGTAATTTTCAACAATATAAGCTCACCACCCAAAACTTCTTTGTTCTACATGCAGGATTCAGGAGCTGTTTTGGCCTCCCAGAATCAGTATACTAAGACGTATCAAGGTTACAAGTGTTTTAAACATGCAGAAGAAAACAGAAGTAATTTATGTTTGTTTTAGGACTACTGTTTTTCTTGTTATACATTCATTAAACTAGACATGTCTGGGGCACAAATTCAAAAGCACATTACAAAAGTGAGGACAGTAAATTAAAAGGATATAGTGAAGCTGGTGGAATAGACAAACACATAACAGATTAAATTTAATGTACAGAAATGTGAAGTGTTATGTCAAGAAATGTGAAGTATTACATTTTAGGAGGAAAAAAGCAGCAATATAAAATACAGGATTTAATTCTAAAGGGAGTGGAAGAGCAAAAGCAGCCTGGTGGTTTGCACAAATCATTGAAGGTCGCAAGGCAAGTTGAGGAAGCAGTTGTCAAGGCATAGAAGATCCTTTAGAAAACACTGGTTCAATCTCAACTGGAGTAATGTCCAGATCTGGGCACACATTTTAGGAAGAATGTGAAGGCACCAAAGAAGGTTCAAGAAAAAAAAAATCACATGAATGGTTCCTGAGATGAGAGACTTCAGTGACAAAAATAAATTCTTGGGATTCACTTGTTTTGCTCTTCTTAAAGAGATCTGACACCAGTACTCTAAACCATGAAAATTTGAGCAGATCAGGAGAAATGTTCCATTGGCAGATGGATTGAGAACCAGAGGACACAATCTGGATTGCAAAGAACCAAAGGCAGTATGAGGAAAGATAATGTTGACACAACAAGTGTTAGGGATCTGTCATGCATTTAATGTCAGATTTACATCTTTCCATCTGCAAAAAGATGATAGGTATACAGGCTCAGAACTCTGGTGAGGACAAATGACATCATCAGCAGCATTTGTTTTGATGGTGGAACAAGCCAGTTCTGGAAAGGCAAAAAATTGCTGCAAATGCCACAAATGAAACAAAAGGAGGAAGTTTTCATTTGTTTTTTGGCTGTAGAGCCTGAGTAAATTAGATTAGATTCGTTACAGTGTGGAAACAGGCCCTTCAGCCCAACCAGTCCACACCGTCCCTCTGAAGATAAACCCACCCAAAACCATTCCCCTACATTTACCCCTGACTAACACACCTAACACTGTGGGCAATTTAGCATGGCCATCCACCTAACCTGCACATCTTTGGATTGTGGGAGGAAACCGGAGTACCCGGAGGAAACCCATGCAGACAACTGAGAGAAAGTGCAAGCTCCACAGATAGGCAGGAATCAAACCCAGGACCCTGGTGCTGTGAGGCAGCAGTGCTAACCACTGAGCCATCGTGCCGTAGAATACAGAAACATGGACTTGCCCAACATCTGTAGTTCCCTCCTAACAATATAGACTAAATCCAAATAAAAGGCTGGAACCTCTACATCGACCTATAGGATACCACTCCAGTGCTTTTGATCCTCCTGAACCAGACACACAAAGAACTGGGTACAGTACTAATGATCCATGGCCTACACCTAGTTAATGGACATCAGGGCAGGATTCTACTTTATGACGTTTTTAAAACAACTTGCTCACCATTAAGTATGCTTTAGAGTGTCTACACCTGATTAATGTGCCCCGGGGCATGTCAACATACTGATGGGCCTGTAATATAACATCTCTGGGGGCCATGGTGCCTCAGGGATAGCCCTAGGCTAACCTGCAGGTTATAAAGTACCTAATTGTTACATGTCTCCTAAAGACTATGATGGGAACAGATTCAGTCACGGCTTTCAACAAGATCTTGAATAACTAAATGCAGTTTAAAAATTTGCAAGCCCACGGGAAAAGCAAAAGCAATGTGGCTAATTGTGTTGCTCTTGAAAAGAGCTGGCACATACACGATAAGCCAAATGGCCTCATGTTCTCCAACCATTCGACTTTAAGATTATTCAAGTATTCTGCTCACTATAAGACATGTTTGAGCAAGATTAAAGCATTAAGATATGCCGTTGGAGACATTTGTTTACAAGTTACATCAGTCTATGTTCCGGGTGCAGTTTAAATGCTGCATAGATCCGCCCTCCCAATGACAATAAAGTGACCGCCTCGTCTACCCCATCCAGTGGTCTCCTGGCCACTTGAGTTTACCCTCAAATAAAAGAGGCTCAGCAAAACCCCCAACCGAAATCGCACTTTCCCACAAACTACGCCCACAAACTGCTCCCTTTATCCTGTGCCTCGCAGGCCCCACTCCAATACGACATTTACAGAATAACAATTCCATTCCTCCAAATCCCGGAAGCCCTAATTCTTCGGCCCCCACTTATTTTCTTTTTACTCTCTACTGCAAATCGTTTCAAACGAACAGCCTCGGTGTTTTAAATGAGAAGGTCCGGCTTTTACCTGAGTGAGTGTAAAATGACCCGCCATGCTGTTTCCTACACTTTAGCCCATCATGCACTGAAAAAAAGTTCGTGAACTTTAGGACCACAAACAAAACCTGGCACTGGAATTCGTGGAGGAATAAATTTTCTCTCCAAATTTATATCGGTGTGCGATTGCATGAATACACACCTCTATCCGCGTCCCACAACCCTTCTTAAACCCACATCAGTAACTGAACAGCAAGTGAGATATATTACTGTTCTGGTAATCATTTATCTCTGAAATCCTTCTGAAATAACTCCACAGAGGCCAGGTTCCCATCACTAAGTCATTCTTTATTTACGTGTACATAGTACTTGACACTGGCCGGACATTCTCAGAATGGGCAGAATCTCTGACATTCCTGTTTTTTTTATTTTATTGAACAGTATAAAATACTGTTAACAATAAACAGAAAGCAGCATAGAGTCATAGAGATGTACAGCACAGAAACAGACCCTTCAGTCCAACTCCACGAGATATCCCAACCTAATCTAGTCCCACCTGCCAGCACCTGGCTCATATCCTTCCAAACCCTTCCTATTCATATGCCTTTTAAATGTTGCAATTGTACCAGCCTCCATGACTTCCTCTGGCAGCTCGTTCCATACATGTACCACCTTCTGGATGAAAATGTTGCCCCTTAGGTCCCTTTTATATCTTTTCTCTCTCATCCTAAACCTATGCCTTCGAGTTCTGGACTCCCCGACCCCAGAGAAAAGATTTTGTCTATTTATTCTATCCTTGCCCCTCATGATTTTATAAACCTCTATAAGGTCACCCCTCAGCCTCTGATGCTCCAGGGAAAACAACCCTAGCCTATTCAACCTCTCCCAATAGCTCAAATCCTCCAACCCTGGCAACATCGTTGTAAATCGTTTCTGAACCCTTTCAAGTTTCACAACATCTTTCCAATAGGAAGGAGACCAGAATTGCATGCAATATTCCAACAGTGGCCTAACCAATGTCCTGTAGAGCCGCAACATGACCTCCTAACTCCTGTACTCAAGACTCTGACCAACAAAGGAAAGAAAGTTAGCACATCCCTATAATAGTTCTGAACATATCTATTTTCACTTCCATCTTCTAGAATTGAAGAGGCTACAATTGAACCCAGGTCCCTAACACTGTGAGGCAGCAGTCCTAACCATTGAGCCACTGTGCCACCCCATCAGTTCACAAACAAACCACTATATACAGGGGAAAGGGCAGCAAAGCTAAACCCCAAACCCCACTGTTCAACCAGTTTTCAGGGAGATGAGAACTAACCTCAAATCCCGCTTCCATTCATCACAAACACAGACAAGACAGTACAACGAAATGAGAAACAGTGTATCAAACACAGACCCAATATAACTATAAAAAAGACAGGTGACACCTGATTGGACCGTCACTGACCGGCCTTCCTGCAGGACAATCATCAGCCTTCCGATCTCCAGCCGCCCTGCGTACTGACCGACCCTCCCCAGGTCCGCTTTCCTCCAGACTGATCATCGACCACCCAGCTCCGTCACCCTGCGTACTGACCGGACTAACCCGGGCGGCTTTCCTACGAACTAGCCATTGGCCTTCTGGTCTCCAGCCGCCTTGTATACTGACTGATCCTCCCCAGCCCACTTTCCTCTGGGACGGTCCTTGGCCACTGGATCCAGGTCACCCCGCATACTAACCAAACCACCCCGACCTGTTTTCCGAAAATGGGGCTGTTGGCCTTCCAGCATCCAGCCACCCTGCATACTGACTGACCCTTTCTCCTGGCCAGCCATTGGCTGTCCGGCTCCTAGCCTCACTATATACTGAATGGTCCTCCCCTGGTCCACCTTCCTATGGGCTGCCATTGGCTGCCTGGCTCAGCCTCCCCAAGTACTGACCAGCCGGCCCTATACCGGCTTTCCTGCAAGGATACTCTCAGTTGCCTGGCCTACCCACCCCACGAATCCCTCCAGCCCGGCACCGCCTTCCTGACCTGCAGTCTTCTTCTTGACCTCTCCGCCTCCATCCTACTCCGACCTATCACCCTCACCTTGACCTCTTTCCACCTATCACATTTCCAACGCCCCTCCTCCAAGTCCCTCCTCCCTACCTTTTATCTTCTCCTGCTGAACACTCTCTGCTCATTCCTGAAGAAGGGCCTGTGCCCGAAACGTCGAATCTCCTGTTCCCTGGATGCTGCCTGACCTGCTGTGCTGTTCCAGCAATAAAGTTTCAACACCCCAGTCCAACCCTGGCATCTCCAAATTATACCGACAGAAAGCTTGTCCTTAACAAGATCCTGCATAAGACCAAAGCCACAACTACATGCTACTTACACCCACTAACCATTTTATCCAACCATTTTATCCATTCTCGCAGACAACATGATCACAGTATCAATCACTCAAAGCCAGGTATTTTACCAATAATCATCTTCCAAAGAAAACTCTTTCCCCAAAGCATAATATGTAAAGACAGTCCTGCCAGGCTAATTATATCCTGACAAGGCTTCATCTCCAATGCTCAGAATTCTGTAATCTTTAATTTTTTTTCCTACCCACCTCAGTGGTGGTGCCTGCTTTTGGTGCAACTGAGGTAGTGCTCCTCTATTGGGCCAACAGCACTCAGGGGTGGCCGGCTGTCAGACCAGAAATGAACTATTTCAGCCAATGAACTTCTGAAAATCTGTTCAATGACCACAAATTAACATTAAATTACATCAAAATCAAAACTGATCTTTGACATTTCATGTTGATGAAATTGTAGACCTTAGATTTACTTTTGTTGCAAATTCCACAATCTCTACAAGTAAATATTACTGCATCATCCTATATATACCAAAAAAAAGATACCATTCATTTTTAAGACACATTGTTTATGAAGGTACAGTGCAATTGTTGGTGGTAACCTTTTGGAACACAATGAACATTCTAAATGCAGATAAGTTGTCTCATTGAACCTTCAACATGATTTAAATCTTTACAATTCATATTTATGTGTATCCATCTCCATGTCTCCTTCTTTTTCCTCTTTTCCTTCTTCCTCCATTTCAGCCTTTTCTTCTTTCTGTGCCTTCATTTCTTTTTCCTGAAGTTGTTTCATTTTCTTCTCAGCAATCTATTATAAAGAACTAAATCTGTTACCTTGTGAAACATCTTTCATTAAAGTCATTTGGTCGAACAAATCTTGAATATTGCTGAAAAAGGGACATTTTGTTGAGGCTTTTATCTGGCTCTCATCAGAGGACTACCAGAACCTCTAAGGGAAGTGCTAATTGGCTAGCAAGTGGACTCTGATTGGTAGTCACTGTAACATTTCAAAGTTTGCAGATGATTGGGAGGGTAGACTGTGATGAGGATGCAGAGATTCTTCAGCATGTTCTGTACAGGTTGGGTGAGTGGGCAAATGCAGTATAATTTGGATAAATGTGAGGTTATTCACTTTTGGAAGCAAAAAACAAGAAGGCAAATCACTTTCTGAATGTCTGTAAATTAGGAGAGGGGAGTGTGCAGTGGGACCTGGGTGTCCTTGTGCACCAGTCACTGAATGTAAGCATGCAGGTGCAGCAGGCAGTAAAGAAGGCAACTGGAATGTTGGCCTTCATTGTGAGAGATTTCGAGTACAGGAGCAGGGATGTGTTGTTGCAGTTATATAGGGCCTTGGTGAGGCCACACCTAGATTATTATGTGCAGTTTTGGCCTCTTTTTCTTAGGAAGATGCTCTTCCTCTTGAGGGAGTGTAGCAAAGGTTTATGAGGCTGATTCCAGGGATGGCGGAACTGACGCATGAGGAGAGATTGACAATGTTAGGATTGTTTTTGCTGGAGTTCAGATAAGAGTCGGGGGGGCTTTGTAGGATCTCATAGAGACTTACAAAATTCTAACAGGACCAGACAGGATAGATGCAGGGCGGATGTTCCTGATGGTGGCTGTGTCCAGAACCAGGGATAACAGTCTGAGGATTCAGGATAGACCATTTAGGACGGAGATGAGACATTTCTTCACCCAAAAAGTGGTGAGCCTGTTGGAATTTGTTACCACAGGAAGTAGTTGATGCCAAAACATTGAATGTATTCAAGAAGCAGCCAAATATAGCATTTGGGGTGAATGGGATCAAAGGTTTAGGGGGAGGAAGCAGAATTACGCTATTGAGTTGGATGATCAGCCATGAATGCGATGAATGGTGGAGCAGACTCAAAGGGCCAAATGGCCTCCTCATGCTCCTATCTACTATGTTTCTGTGCACCAGTTAATGATGATTGACAGTTAACTGTTGAGCTTTATTTAAACTCAGATTGTAGCAGATTGACTGTCTAAGGGGTGACCTTACAGAGGTTTATAAAATCATGAGGAGCATGGATAGCATCAATAGATTGGAGTCTTTTCCCTATGGTGGGGGAGTCCAGAACTAGAGCGACTACGTTTAGGGTGAGAGGGGAAAGATTTAAAAGGGACCTAAGGGGCAACTTTTTCCCTCAGAGGATGGTGCATGTCTGGAATGAGCTGCCAGAGGAAGTTGTGGAGGCTGGTAAAGTTACAGCATTTAAAAGGCATCTGGATGGGTATATGAATAGGAAGGGTTTACAGGGATTTGGACCAAGTGCTAGCAAAATGGGACTAGATTAATTTAGGATATTGGTTGGCATGGACGAGTTGGACCCATGCTGTACATCTCTATGATTCTATGACTAATTCATCAAGGTATTGCCCGAAGAAATGAACCAATGAATGGCTGCTAATTATTTTGCTATGTAAAACAGATGTAGTACATGTACATATTCTTTCTTTCTGCAAAGAACATGACCCTATATATTAATACAGCATCCAAACTTGAAGAAGAGTAGGCTACTCAGTCTTCTGAACCTGTTCTGTAATTCAATAAGACTGTGGCTGATCCGATTTTAACCTCAATTCTACATGCTTACTTCTGCTTAAAAAAGGGAAAGATTCTACATCCACTGCCTTTTGAGCAAGCAAATTCCAAAGACTCCCAAACCTCAGAGAAAAAAAATGTTTTGAATGGGTATTTTTAAAGTATGACTTCTTGCTCTAGATTCTCCAACAAAAGAAAATATCCTGTTAACATCCACCCGGTCAAGTTCCCTCAGGATCTTATATATTTCAATTAAGTCTCCTTTGACATTTCTAAACTCCAGAGGAAACAGGCCTCATGTGTCTTGCCTTTGCTCACAAGGCAATCTGCTCATTCCAGCTATCAGTCCAATAAGCATTCTCTGAACTGCTTCCAATGCTTGACCTCCTTCTGTAAGTATGATGTCCAGTACTGTACATAGTACTCTTGTTGTGATCTCACCAATGCCCTATATAACCGCAACATAACCTCCCTACTCTTGTATTCAATTCCCCTCACAAAAAGCCATAATATTCTATTAGTTTTCCTGATTACTTTGCTGAACTTGCATACTAACATTCCATGATTCATGTATCAAGACACCCAGATATCTCTGAATCTCAGAGCTCTGCAACCTCTCCCATTTATATAATATAGTTCATTTTTATTCTTTCTGCAAAAATGGACAATTTCACACTTTCCCATGTGGCATTCCATTTGCCAGAACTTTGCCAATTTGCTTAACCTATCTATGTCTTTTTGAAGGCTCCTTATACCATTTTCACAATTCACTTTCCTACCTACCTTTTTGTCATCCGCACTGTAGCTACTATACCTTCAAAAGCTTCATCTAAATCATTTATATAAATTATAAATGGTTGAAACTCAGCACCAGCCCACGTAGCGCACCACTCATTGTGTCCTGCTAGCCTGACAAAGGCCCACTTATTCATACTTTCTTCTTCCTGTTAGCCAGCCAATATTCTATCCATGTCAGCAAATCACTCCCTACAGCATGAACATTTTATTTTCCCCAATAGCTCTTGATGTGCCACCTTATCAAATACCGCTTGGAAATCCAGATATAATACGTTCACTTGTTCTCCTCTATCTACAGCAAAAGTTATTTCTTCATTAAATAAAAATGATTTCTCTTTGACAAAACCACATCAGGTCTGCCTGATTATCTTGAACCTATTCAAATTCCCTGTTATAACATCTTTAATAATAGCTTCTAACATTTTCCCTCTAAAAATGTTAATCCAACTGGCCTGTAGTTTCATGCTTTCTGCCTCAGTCCCTTTTTGAATAAAGGAGTTGCATTAGCTATTTTTCCAGTCTAAAGAGTTTTGGAAAATTAAAACCAATGCATAAAGTATTTCACTGGTTCCTTCTTTTAGGATTCTAGGATAAAATCTGTCAGGACCTGGAGACTCAACAACTTGAAGTTCCAATAACCTACTTAGTACTACTTCCCTTATAATATAATTTTCAAGGGTTCCTCTCCCTTTCACTCCCTGAGTTGCATCTACTCCAGGATACAACGTGTATCCTCTCTAGCAAAGACTGGCACATAAATAACTATGTTCTGGCTGTTCTTCCAATTTAATAAGATCATGGCTGATCTGACTGTGGTCTTGACTCCACATTCCCACTGACTCCAAAACTGAAGGCACCAAAATTAGGGCAGCATGGTGGATCGGTGGCTAACACTGCTACCTCACAGCACCAGGGATCCGGGTTCAATTCTGATCTTGGATGATTCTGTGTGGAGTTTGCACATTTTTCCTCTGTCTGTATGGATTTCTGCTAGTTGCTCTAGTTTCCTTTCATTGTCCAAAGATGTGGAAGTTAGGTGAATTGGTCATGCAAAACAGTCTCATAGTGTCCAGGGATGTGCAAGCTAAGTGGGTTAGCCATTGTAAATGTGGGGTTTGGGGGACTGGCTAGGGGTCTGCGTGGGATCCTTTTCAGAGGGTCGGTGTGACTTAATGGGCCAAATCACCTATTTCTACAGTGTAGGAATTCTGTAAATGCATTATTATTTTTGATTATGTCAGGCACTGGTAAAGTATTTTTAGAAATAAAATTAATTGTTTACCTTAGTTATTCCCCATGTTTGGTTACCATATTCCTCAGCATATTTTGCATCATTTGTAATAAGGAAGTTGTCAAAGATTGTTCCAGATTTCACCTATGTCAGATAAAAGGTTAGAGAATGTATAAACTACAATTTCCTTGGTTTAGTTCAATCAAATATCAACACCTTGAATATTAGCAGACATACCTGCCATAGATCAAGACCAAGAATACCGATGTTGTCGTATTGGCATATGTTGGAATCTGGTTTGTATTCAGGATTATCAATTTCTGGATGGACCCAATTTCCTTTGAAGTTAGGGTTGTTAATCTGATGAGCTTTCCATTCACCCTGAGCACAGGATTTTAAAAAAATTATTTTACTGTTCATTTAGTCATTAAGACATTTAAAGCAGATACAAGTAGAAACTAAACAATATTTTTCCAATTAATGTATTGTTCCAATTAAGTCATAAAAAAACTATGAGGACTTGTGGACCCAGGAACTTTGATGAGGACAGCTGTGGAGTGAATGCAAATGGTAAAAAGACAAATATCAGGTTTCTCATACAAAAGATAAAATGACATTAGATGCAGTTAAATCATTCTGCACTTGAAACATATATCTCTAATGGATTTACAGGAAATAACAAACTGCTTGAATTGGCAAATAAATAGGTCTGCCTGCAGAGCAAAGAAGAAAGAGACAATTGAAATATTGGCAAATGATTTTGGACTGGTGGAAATGTGGGAGTGACGTGTAAACCAATGGTGAGTCATGAGTTGATCAGGATTCAATTATAGTTACAGCAGTTTGAACATGAGAAAGAGAGCAAGCAGCTCAAAATAGGGTAGAAAGGAATTCTGGAATCAGAAAGAATAGGAAAGGAAATAGAACTAATAAGACCTGAGCTTGAAGAAAGAGAAAGAGAGTTGTAGAGAGAAGAGAAAGAGACTGTAGTTAGAAAACTGGAACAAGAATTGCAGAGGGAAAAAGAGAAACAAGATTGGGAATCTCAGCTTAAAATTGCGCAGTTAGAAAAAGAGACTTCCTACGCTAACAAAGATTCTAATGGAGAAAACCCAAGACACAATGTATAGTCCAGTATGGAAAAGTTTAAGTTTGTATAGGGTGCACAAAAAATTTGAAAAAAAAAATTATGAAGGCACTCTTTATGTCATTTGAATAAATAGCAAAAGAAATGAAATGGACAAAGGAAAAGTGGACATTGCTATGTGAAGTGTGTTGTCAGGTATAGTGCATTACTGACAGAGGAGGATTTTAAAGATTATGATAAATTTTTTAAAAAAAGCTATCCTGGCTGTGTGTGAGTTGGTTCCTGAAACTTCCAGGCAAATGTTCAGAAATTTAAAGAAGCAGGTTTAGCAAACCTACATTGACCTTCAAGGGGTAAAGCAAAGGATTTTAACAGGTGGATATGGATAAAAGGAAAACATACCACATATAGAAGTCTCAAGAGAAATTATTCTCTTGGAAGAATTTTAAAACTTACTTTCTTTTGTAATAAGAAGCTATGTTGAAGACCAGAAGGGTTGCAACTGCTGAACATGCAGCAAATTCCTATTGATCATGAGTTGGTCCATCAAAATATTTTTTTTTTCATCATGCCCATGCACTCAAGAAGATAGAGGTGTGGGATAGCAAAAGGGAGGCAACTAGTTAGGGTAAAGAAAGCAGAGCTCTGAATGTCTAAATCCTCTCCTCAGTCCAGGGAGGAAGGCACTGAAAGTGGAGGTGAAAATTAAAGACTTAAGTATGTTGTAAGTTAATTACCACAAGCTACCTTTAATTCAGTTACTTATTAATTCATCTCACAGACAATCACGTACTGAAATAATTACTTAAACTTTACTACATGGAGCATCGAAAATAAGACCCTTCAAGGAAGCAAGTTAAGCTTCACATCTCAACCTACCCAATTAATGGTGAAATTTAGCTATTATTCCAATCAACAGCATCTGTCTCTGGATGTCCAGGGTTCGATTCTTCTGCAGTGTTGTTCTTCAATGTTCTGCTACTAAAGACTGATGAAATTTAATTCTTATAAAAATTTCTATCTTGTGACATTTCTGATGAGATGTTATTGATGATCCTTTAGATCTGTTCATCCCCAACACGGATTACACTGATGTCCTCAAGTATGAAATTTGCCTTCTTATTTGGAGTAGCTTCCCGGTTCCATATTACATTCGCTTTTAACTATCTGTTCAAAACATAACTTTCCTGCAATTAGCCCCTTTATCTTAGGACATTCCTTTTTCAGGCAATCTTAATTGCCTATTTGTAACAACACAGCAAGTAATCAAGTGGTTTCTCTCTCTCCCAAAAAACAACTTGTTAATGTTGCTTTGACTCCTTCTTCCTAGGGATAGTAAATTAATATGTTGCTCTTCATTCCTTTATAATATTTTCTCCTTATTCCTTTCATCTCAGGAAATAATTTATTGCTGATCCTTTCAATTTCTAAACAGTTATTGAAATTTTGCAGTTTATAGTATCACTGTCCCTCATCTTTATTCATTATGTTAAATATGATGTACAAACACTAGAGTAATTAACCATTTTTCACCACATCAGTTCATATCCAAGTTCAGTTGCTACACCAAGAACTTGTTTAAACACAATTTAAACAAAGTGAATTATTTCATTACGGGGTACAGATGCATGTAAACCAATAATCAATAAATTGAATTACAGAATACTGATCAGTAAACAATCACAAAAAAATAGAGTAATAAGCACACCAATAAAGACAATAACTATTACTTTGAAATAACACTATGCTATAACCATTGAAGTTTTAAGATGATCATATACCACTGTTTCCTGTTTCTTTTATTAACTTGTTAAACATGCCTGCAAGTTATTCTAAGATTTTATGGATAGTATCATTAGTTGTCAACCTTGCTTGACCACCAAGTTTAGTAACATCATTCATTACACCGTATATACTTTTAACTTGAGAAGTTTATTGATTTAATTGATCATTTACAGCACTGATGTCTCGGCTATTAACTGTTAAAACTTCTGCACCATAAATGCCTGCAGCATCTCCTATCAAACTTTGGCACTTCCTACATCTCCATGCAAGTTTGTAACCTTCTTATTCAACAACGCCTGAACCAATTCCTTATAAATGTTAGGTAAAGGGTTTGGACATCACAATGGCAATGGAATGCCTGAGAGTTTCAGAGTTACTGGTACCCCTTCATGATCAACATTTTCATACAATACTTAATTTGCCTGTGCTTTGCACAACTATCCAACTTCTGGGCCCATTTTGTTTCATTAGTGGAAATGGACTCGACCACCATGTTATCATTACACTAAAAGTTAATGCATGAATGTATAAGCAGAGACTGCAGAAACTAGATTTTAATTATTCATAGAATAATAGTCACCATATTAACCTGGACTCAAACTGTAATTGTTCCTACTGATGGACCAGTTAAATACGTAGACGTCTGCATTCCTGACCACTGAGATGGTGACCATATTAGTTTCATGGTCTCCATGGCACCACAGGAGGCTTATTGTTACATTGTAGAAAGCGTGCCCACTTTCACTGTACGTTGGATTCCTGCTGCTGACTCCATACCTCATGTGCAAAAGCTATCAATACAATTCCAATAATCAGTTTCATAGCTTATCCAAAGTTCAAAAGCAAAATATCAAGGTAATTTCTTCTCCTATGTAAGGTTTATCAGTTTACACAAAGAATTTCTGAACTCCCCAGCAAGGTAGTCCACTACATCTCTTCTAACCAAATGCTCGTTTGGTCTGTTTCTGTTTCATTGAGGTGAAATCTTGATTTCACGTTCTGAGTTTTTCTTATTACATTTAGTTTCCTTTAATGTTACCAACTGCTGACACTGGGGTTTACATAGTTGAGATGACAGTAATTGTTATTTGGGTGTAACTGATTGTTGCTGTTGAGATGGTGGAGTGGGGTGTACAGTGCCATTCATCCCAAGGATGTCAGGAGATGTTGGTTTTGTAACAGTTGGAATTCTGAGGTTAACTGATGTAGCTGGTCCCACATAGTGACTCCATCTGCAACTTTCTGCTGTTGAGGTAAATTTAAGCGTTAAGGAGCACATGGTGTTGACGATATATATTATTTTCAGCCTCAAATGCCTGTAAGTGATTCACAGGGTACCATCCCTTTTTACCAATAGCCAATATTTTTTTGTATATCAATGGGCTTGCTTTGTTAATTATTGAATAGGAGTCAAATATTTTAGTGACAAGAATGTGCCACGTTGGAAGCCTTACAGCATTATTTTCATTCCCAATGCATATTCCATAGGTCAGACTTTGGCATTAAAGTATGACTTTCTTTTTTCCTGTTTCTTCTCCATTTGTACCTCTTCTGCTAGACTAGTGGCCTGTAAGTCCTGTATTAAGGCTTTCTTCTTGTAAGAGCTTGAACTTCTATTTTAGTTTGATTTACTTTTACTGCACTCAGTCTCAGTCACTACTGGAGATTGCCAAGGCTTGCTCTCTCAGCCCCCTCACTTTGCTAACTCATCTGCATGGATGTTTCCTTCTGGAGATGATCTGTGATGGGCTTTAATTTTAATGGTCCCAAATTCTTTATCACTTGCCTGTTCTAAGACATACTTCAGTATCAGTGCTGAAGATAATGGTTTCCCATCTGCTGTCACTAAGCTACTCGCTTCCCTGAGCAGAACAAAATCAGTCAGGCTACCACAAACAAACATGCTATCAGAGTAAAGGCTTGATAGGGTCAGGAATTCTTCAAAATGACTCACTATAGAGACTGAACGCTGCTAATTCTGCTGCTTGTGTATTCATACGACTCAGTAATTTTAAAAAGACAGCATCACGTGTTTCTCCTGTTGGAGTTTCCACATAAATGCTACATTCTGTCTTCCTGTTGCCATCTTCCACCATGGAGGAGCCCATAGCAATTTTAAATTGAATATTCATATCCTCTTTGGAACAAGTGGTCCTTTCGGGTCATTTGTTTCAACTGCAGCATAAGTATGTGGTTCATGCTGATGTAGCAAATTGTCTGTTAAAAGGTGTTTGTTTTTCAACTGTAATATGCAAGCCTTATAACATATGTGTCCATCAAACTGTTCTGTTCTAACATTGCCATAAGGTGTCCATCCAGTAATAACTGGGTAGGCATATGTTCTGTTAGAATGGTAAGCTGGAAAAGCGCAGCAGGTCAGGCAGCATCCAAGGAGCAGGAGAATCGATGTTTCGGGCATAAGCCCTTCTTCTGAAGAAGGGCTTATGCCCGAAACGTCGATTCTCCTGCTCCTTGGATGCTGCCTGACCTGCTGCGCTTTTCCAGCAACACATTTTTCAGCTCTGATTTCCAGCATCTGCAGTCCTTACTTTCTTCCTGTTAGAATGGTAAGAGGAGTAAGGTCAATTATGTATACAAAATGTTGCAGACACCAGAAAACAGCAAGCAAATGTTTTTAACAAAATGAGAAGCCTTGTTCTTCTGGAGTTAAAAGCCTGAAGGCAATAAGAGACAGGACCTAAATACTGATGTCTGCTTTGTAACAGTACAACTGCTCATACAGTGTTGGCGGCTGCTACTTCTAATGCAAAGCATAGCTCTGGTTCTGGAACCTGTAGTCCTGGAGCTTGAACTAAAGCTTGCTTCAAATCACTGACTGTTGTGTGTATTGCTCCATCCATTCCCACAGATCGTTATTTTTCAACAGATCTAACAATGGAGCTGCTTTAGTAGCAAAGCTGTCAATGCGATTTCTACAGTAACTCATTAATCTTAAGAATAATTTTAGGGCGCTCACATCATTTGGTAAAGGCAGATTACAAATAGCATCAATCTTTTTCCTGCTGTCTTCGGTTTACTAGATGCCATCACTGTTCCCAAATAAGAGACTTTCTCCTTCATGATCTGTGCTTTCTTAGGGTTAACTTTCAATCCTAGATTTTTGAGGAGAGTTAAAAGCCTGTGTAGCAGAATCAGGTGTTTGTTATTGGTCTCCATTTGTAGCAACAAATCATCTCCATAGTGAAAAAATGCTCTCATCCCTTTGTTAATCTTTGATGGAAAATGGAATCCTTGTGACAAACAGGT
Organism: Chiloscyllium plagiosum; assembly: GCF_037043375.1. Taxonomy (NCBI): domain Eukaryota; kingdom Metazoa; phylum Chordata; class Chondrichthyes; order Orectolobiformes; family Hemiscylliidae; genus Chiloscyllium; species Chiloscyllium plagiosum. Next base: position 46,700,152 of record NW_028270147.1, on the reverse strand, counting down.
CCAAAGGTACTATTGTCCATGAAAGATATACACATGTTTATACTGACATTCTCATTTTAAAAGAATGGAACAAAATCATTACTAATATCCAGGACAGTGAAATACTTTGCCTGAAGTGTCTGTTTCATCATAGGCTCAGGACTGATGGCTACAGTGGGTGCTTTGCAAGGAATGGTTTTGGTCAACAGTAGTCAATTGTCAGTTTCCAGGAGCTATCTGGCTTCTTAACTGGCCAAATAGGGAGTTGTTAGTAGAGGCCACCAGGCACGAAATACCTGCTTAAGCAGACTATTGACTATTTTGCTTACCTCCCCTTCTGCTTGTTTTGAAAAACAATATTCTCTCTATGATTTGGGGTCTGGGCTGTATATCACTACCTCTCCTGACATCAGTTAAAAATCACACAACACCAAGTTATAGTCCAACAGGTTTAATTGGAAGCACACTAGCTTTCCGAGCCACGCTCCTTCATCGGGTGATTGTCCGTCGCTCCGAAAGCTAGTGTGCTTCCAATTAAACCTGTTGGACTATAACCTGGTGTTGTGTGATTGTTAACTTTGTACACCCCAGTCCAACACTGGCATTTCCAAATCATCTCCTGCCATAGGTCTACAATTATGTTTGTGGATAGCAAATGCTTTCTGACACTGTACAATAAAACTTTGAACAGCTTGATCATCAGTCAGCTCAAAGGGGTCAACCTGGATTTCTCCCAATGTACATATTCAGTGGTTGTACTCACCAGTAGCAACCTCAAGGGGTCTCTGTCCTCCTAACCAGGACATCTGCCAGATGCACCAGTTTGTTGGACCAAAGGCCAAATCACATTTCCTCATTAAATCTAAACCCAAAATATATTCAACTCCCCAGTCTAATTCTACTAGGATGACCTAGTATATTACCAATTTGAATACATCGGTGGGTAGGTTTCAATGCCCTCTTGTGTGTGGCCTGTAAAACCACTTGACAAAATTGTTTTTGCACTGTGCTCATTTAACCACAGTACAGGACCCTCCCGCATTCGATAGGAATTCAACAAGGTCATCTACCTCGTCCTCAGTGAGAGGTCTTCCCACACTATCTGATTTGGCACCACATGCCCACTCCCCTGCTCCATGATCAGATGAATGTGTGTACAGGTGGCACGGTGGCTCAGTGGTTAGCACTGCTGCTTCACAGCACTAGGGACCTGGGTTTGATTCCAACTTTGGGCGACTGTCTGTGTGGAGTTTGCATATTCTCCCCACATCTGTCTGGGCTTCTGGGTGCTCTAGTTTCCTCCCACAATCCAAAGGTGTGCAGATTAGGTGAAATTGGCCATGCCAAATTGCCCATAGTGCTCAGGGATGTGTAGATTAGGTGCATTAGTCAGGGGTAAATATAGGGTAATAGGGTAGGGGAATGGGTCTGGGTGGGTTACTCTTTGGAGGGTCAGTGTGGACTTGTTGGGCCGAATGGCCTGTTTCCACACTGTAGGGATTCTATAAATGGTTCTTCCAGTGACCTGTTTATCTGAAAACTGCAGGAAGGGACAAATTTTAGCAAAATATCCTCTTCCCTCACAACTAAAACACAATGGCAGTGCTTTGCTCCTTCCACTAGAGAGAAGAAAAGATGAGTTACCTCTGCCTTGACTGAAACTGTGTCCTTCATTCCTCCAGACAGGTGAATGCCTCTGAGGCCCTTGTGTTTTATAAAGTCATAAAGGTGTACAGCATGGAAACAGACCCTTCGGTCCAACTCGTCCATGCCAACCAGATATCCCAGCCCAATCTAGTCCCACCTGCCAGCACCCGGCCCATATCCCTCCAAACCCTTCCTATTCATATACACATCCAAATGCCTCTTGAATGTTGCAATTGTACCAGCCTCTACCACATCCTCTGGCAGCTCATTCCATACATGTACCACCGTCTGCATGAAAAAGTTGCCCCTTTGGTTTCTTTTATATCTTTCCCCTCTCACCCCAAACCTATGCCCTCAAGTTCTGGACTCCCCGACCCCAGGGAAAAGACTTTGTCTATTTATCCTATCCATGCCCCTCATAATTTTGTAAACCTCTATAAGGTCAACCCTCAGCCTTTGACGCTCCAGGGAAAACAGCCCCAGCCTGTTCAGCTTCTCCCTATAGCTCAAATCCTCCAACCCTGGCAACATCCTTGTAAATCTTTTCTGAACCCTTTCAAGTTTCACAATATCTTTCCGATAGTAAGGAGACCAGAATTGCACGCAATGTTCCAACAGTGGCCTAACAAATGTCCTGTACAGATGCAATATGGCCTCCCAACTCCTGTACTCAATACTCAATAAAAGAAAGCATACCAAACGCCTTCTTCACTATCCTATCTACTTGCAACTCCACTTTCAAGGATCTTTAAACCTGCACTCCAAGGTCTCTTTGTTCAGCAAGACTCCCTCGGACCTTACAATTAAGTGTATAAGTCCTGCTAAGATTTGCTTTCCTAAAATGCAGCACCTCGCATTTATCTGAATTAAACTCCATCTGCCACTTCTCAGCCCATTGGCCCAGATCTTGTTGTAATCTGAGGTAACCCTCTTCGCTGTCTACTATACCTCCAATTTTGGTGTCATCTGCAAACTTACTAACTGTACCTCTTATGCTCGTATCCAAATCACTTATGTAAATAACAAAAAGTAGAGGACCCAGCACCAATCCTTGTGGCACTCCACTGGGAGGTCACAGGCCTCCAGTCTGAAAGACAACTCTCTATCACCACCCTCTGTCTTCTACCTTTGAGCCAGTTCTGTATCCAAATGGCTAGTTCTCCCTGTATTCCATGAGATCTAACCTTGCTAATCAGTCTCCCATGGGGAATCTTGTCGAACGCCTTACTGAAGTCTATATAGATCACATCTACTGCTCTGCCCTCATCAATCTTCTTTGTTACTTGTTACAAGTTTGTGAGACATAATTTCCCACGCACAAAGCCATGTTGACTATCCCTAATCAGTCCTTGCCTTTCCAAATACATGTACATCCTGTCCCTCAGGATTCCTTCCAATAACTTGCCCAACACTGAGGTCAGGCTCACTGGTCTATAGTTCCCTGGCTTGCCTTTACCGCCCTTCTTAAACAGTGGCACCACGTTTGCCAACCTTCAGTCTTCAGGCATCTCACCTGTGACTATCGATGATACAAATATCTCAGCAAGAGGCCCAGCAATCACTTCTCTAGCTTCCCACAGAGTTCTAGGTCCTGGGGATTTATCCACCTTTAACCGTTTCAAGACATCCAGCACTTCCTCCTCTGTAATCTGGATATTTTGCAAGATGTCACCATTTATTTCCCTACGGTCTATATCTTCCATATCCTTTTCCACTGTAAATACTGATGCAAAATATTGATTTAGTATCTCCTCCATTTTCTGTGGCTCCACACAAAGGCTGCCTTGCTGATCTTTGAGGGGCCCTATTCTCTCCCTCGTTACCCTTTTGACCTTAATATAGTTGTAAAAACCCTTTGGATTCTCCTTAATTCTATTTGCCAAAGCTATCTTATGTCCCCTTTTGGCCCTCCTGATTTCCCTCTGAAGTATACTCCTACTTGTATACTCCTCCTTAAGTATACTTCTCAGGATTCACTCGATCTATCCTGTCTATAACTTACATATGCTTCCTTCTTTTTCTTAACCAAACCCTCAATTTCTTTAGTCATCCAGCATTCCCTATACCTACTAGCCTTCCCTTTCTCCCTGACAAGAATATACTTTCTCTGGACTCTCGTTATCTCATTTCTGAAGGCTTCCTATTTTCTAGCTGTCCCTTTACCTGCGAACATCTGCCTCCAATCAGCTTTCGAAAGTTCTTGCCTAATAATGTCAAAATTGGCCTTTCTCCAATTTAGAACTTCAACTTTTAGATCTGGTCTATCCTTTTCCATCATTATTTTAAAACGAATAGAATTATGGTCGCTGGCCCCAAAGTGCTCCCCCACTGACAACTCAGTCACCTGCCCTGCCTTATTTCCCAAGAGCAGGTCAAGTTTTGCACCTTCACTAGTAGCTACATCCACATACTGAATCAGAAAATTGTCTTGTATGCACTTAAGAAATTCCTCTCCATCTAAACCTTTTACAGTATGGCAGTCCCAGTCGATGTTTGGAATGTTAAAATCCCCTACCGTAACTACCCTATTATTCTTACACATTTTAGCACAGTTCATTTTTCCTGATTTTTTTTTAATAGATATTTTTATTAGAAATTTAACATTTTTACAAGTTTACAAAAATAAACAAAACTCTCAGATATAAACATTGATATACAATTAGCTCAAATATACAATAGCCAAAATTTAACAAAAAAAAACAAAAAAAAAACAAAACAACAAAAAAAACCCGAAAAGAGAAAAAAAGGAAAAAAAAACAAACAAAACTCAATTATCTACTAATCTAACCTACAACTAACCAGAGTGTATATTTAAGTCTCTTACATGCTCGGGATGTGTTAGCATCAGATATAATAAAACCCGTATTCGTGCGGGATTCCTCCCCTGAGGGGCCGCGGACCAGCCAGGTTTGTAATCTCAATTAAATAAAAGCCCTTGTTAGGATAGCCGAAATATCTGTATTTATGTAATTCAAAAAGGGCTGCCATATTTTATTAAATAATTTGGTCTTTCGGTGCACCATATTTGTAAGGAAGTCAAGGGGAATACATTCCATAATTAGTCTGTGCCAATTTGAAAATCCAGGGGGGCCCTCAGCCGCCCAGTTCACCAAAATATTTTTCCTTGCACAGAAAGAAAGAATAGAAAATAGTCTCTTCCCGTACATGTCCAGGGAGGGAAAGTTCGAAAAGCCCAAGAGGAGAGATACAGGGTCCACTTTAATTTCCGTTCCTAAAATTTCTGTCAGGGTACTTGCTACTTTAGTCCAATATCTACGGATCTTATGACAGGTCCATAAGCAATGTACAAGAGTGCCCACCTCTATTTTGCATTTAGGACACATTGGAGATGCTCCTGCCTTAAATTTTGCCAATCGAACCGGTGCTATATGGGCCCAATGAAGTATCTTCAGCTGGATAGCCTGGGTTCTGTTACAAATAGTAATTCTTCTAGCATTTTCCCAAATATCATTCCACGTTTCTGTGGAGATTTCTAGTCCCAGATCCTGATCCCATGTTTTAAGCAGATTATCCATATCTCCCGATACTTTATCATGTAGTAAATGATAAATAGTACTGACGGAAGATACCCCCACTGGTCGTAGGACACTACATTCTCTATCGGATTTATAAAGACTATCTAATAACGTAGTCTTCTTCTGTATATAATCTCGAATTTGGAAGTATCGAAAGAGGTCTCCATTGGGTAATCCGAATTTCTGACGCAGCTGTTCGAAAGACATCAGGACCCCATCTTTAAATAGATCCCCTAGACATGAGATACCCCTGGATCTCCAGAGTTTAAAAGTGGCATCTGTTAATCCCGGTTGGAATCCCCATGTTTCCTGATTGTTTATGTATCCAAGCTTTTGTGAAAGTGTTATCCTCATACTTTCATAGGTTTACCTAGATACCTCCGTGAAATGGCCTATTAAGGTTTGCACTCAAATACAGCGTTGTCCGTCATCAAGATTGTTAATTGCTGGGTCCCAAAAATTGATTTAAATTGGACCCATAAACAGGAGGCAAATGCCATTAGGTGATCCCCTTTCTTTTGTCTAAATTTATTCAGTCTGTCCATGGGCTCCCTTCTACTATATCCTTTTTGCTGTCAGCCCTGTCTTCCCCATAACTGCTAGATAGACCCTCTCCATCCACCGCAACACTACATGGATTGGAAAGGACATCTCATTTGAATTGCTTAAGCACACAAGGAACATCCCCCATTTCATCAAGTCCATGTAACCCTCTCTGATGTTGAGTGGCAGCAAACAGCTCATGAGTATCAACAGCAGGTGCAAAGATATCTGTAGCATAATTTCATAATTGTGCTACAGAACAAGGGGTATCACACTGTTTGTTCCCGTTCTGAAATCCGGTTTGGACTGTTTGAAAGAGATTCATTGGGTTTACCGAAGCAGGCTGCTTAAGTGCTTCAGCCTTTCCTACCATCTCAAAGGGACTTGCAGGAGTCTGTGAGAAATGCTTCATTTTGACTTCCTGTCCTGGAGGTTGAGATGCCTCTGGGAATCGACATAAACCAACATTGGGCAGGGCTTGTGTCTCAGATCATACAACTAGTGCAGGTGGAAACAGAGAACCTTTGTCTGAGAATGACGGAAGGCAGAAGGGTCAGGATTATATGACTATTCCCGAACCTGATTTAAATATTATACAGCTTCCTCCTCAACTGATCCCTAATCAGGATCACCTCTTTCATTCCTTGATTTCTGTATGTTCTAACGGCACAGTGAAACTCTTTATGGCTGGACAGCTATGACTTCAAAGCATCAATTTCTTGTTGGCATTTAGAATGAACAATAGTCTGCATTTCTATCTCAAGCTGTGTCTGATGTAATATTTTAAAGGCTGCCTGGAGATTTTTACATTTGCTTTCAAGTTCCTGAAACTTAATCTTTGACTCCTGAACCTGCCTTTTTCACATTTCTGTTCAGTGCCTCAAAATGATTTTGATCATGTGAGGTAAATTATCTTCTCCTGATTGGCCATCTCTAGGGGCTTAACCTTTCCCTTTAGTTCTGGGTTTTCTATTGGAAAACTGCCCTTCCCTGACTGGCAGATACAGCTTGAGCTAAAAGTGCAGAATATCATTCATTCTAAATGCCAACAAGAAAGTGATGCCTTGAAGTCACAGCTTTTCAGCCATAAAGAGTTTCAGTGTGCCTTCAGAACATAAGGAATCAAGGAATCAAGGAATGAAAGAGGTGATCCCGATTAGGGATCAGTTGCGGACGAAGCCATATAGTATTCAAATCAAGTTCGGGAATAATCATATAATCCTAACCCTGGTGCCCTCCGTCATTCTCAAATAAAGGTTCTCTGTATCCACCTGTACCAGTTGTATTGTCTGAGACATAAGCCCTGCCCAGTATTGGTTCTGTTTTAGCTCTGCATCTTCTAACTTCGACTCACTTATCTCACCATTTTTGTTTAACACATGCTTCACGTACCAAGTCTCCACATAAAGACAACAATTTCCCATCAGTCTGTCCTCTTTGGGTGCACACTTCCCCAAGGACTTTGTTTTGTAAATATTTTTATTAAGAATAAAAGATCTTAAGTTTTTTACAAAATTACAAAATCACTACAAAATAGTGTGACAACTTTATAATATAATGACATAACAGCAAACAAACTACTAATCTACTCCACAAATCACTGAAATGAGAGAAGAAAAAAATCTACAAAGACTGCAATTCAATAAATAACTAAAGGAAAAAGAAATAAATAAATAAGCAAAATAAAATTAAATCAAGTTATATCAAGATAACTTAAATTATATTCAATTAAGTTGCGACACTCAGCGTAATCCCACTGAAGCTCTTCACCAATGGGAGCATTAATAACCAAATCCGTATTTATTCAGGATTCTTCCCCCCCAAGGACCTCTGGACAACCAGACCTAGCTCTCATGTCTACACAAAGGCCCTGACCAATATAGCTGACAAGTCTGCATCAATATAATTCAGAAAGAACCATGTTCTATAAAACAGTTCCATTTTCTGGTGCACCATACTCATAAGAAAGTCCAGGGGGATGTGCTCCATAACTAATCTATGCCAGCCCGAAAGTCCCAGGGGATTCTCTGACACCCAACTCATTAAAATGTTCTTCCTTGTACAAAATGAAAGAATATTAAACAATTTCTTCCCATGCACGTCCAAAGAAGGGAGAATTGGAAGACCCAAGAGGAGGGACACCGGATCCAACTTAACCTCAGTTCCCAAAACCTCTTCCAAAATGCTCGCTAGAGCATCCCAATACCTGCGAAGCTTGTGGCATGACCACAAGCAATGAGTAAGAGTGTCAACATCCATTTTACATTTGGGGTAGATTGGGGAAACTTCTAACTTGAATTTCACAAGCCGTTACAGTGCCAAATGAGCCTTGTGGAGCCAAAAGAGAAAATGCTGGAAAATCTCAGCAGGTCTGGCAGCATCTGTAAGGAGAGAAAAGAGCTGATGTTTTCAAGTCTAACTGACCCTTTGTCAAAGTTGTGGAGCCCTATGGAGTATTTTTAGTTGAATAGCCTGGGTCTTGTTACAAATCAAAATCTTCTTAATGTTCTCCCAAATATCCTCACACATCTCTGACGAGATTTCCAACCTCAGTTCTTGAGTCCAATTCTGCATAGCCGCTCAATGTCCTTTGAAACATTACTTCCTAAAAAGTGATAGAGAGTGCTGACCGAGAGACCGTCCGTAGACCGGAGCACTGACCTTTCCATATCCGACTTATAGGGACTAACCATCGATGTAAGTCTTTGTTTGTATAAAGTCCCTAACCTGAAAGAAATGAAAGAGGTCGGTCCTGGGTAGCTCAAATTTCTGACTCAGCTGCTCGAAAGACATCATGACTTTCTCATCAAATGAATCTCCCAAACAGGAGATTCCTCTAGACTCCCAATAGTTACAGCCGGGGCCAGAATCCCAACATTCCGACTACGGGTGTGAAAGGGGAAGTTTTTTGTAAGTTGTCCTCACCTTGCCACATCATTCGCCATGCTTTAACTGTGTTAAGAACAACTGGATTTCTGTAACAGTCCTCATCCTGTTGATAAACAACAAATTGATGAGGGGGCATTTGCCTGGGTTCGACTTCTGAGCAACTTAGGGTCACTTCTTATTGAAGGCCCACCCAGGGATGTCAATTTGTATTACTCGCCACAAGCTACCTTTAAGCTATCAGTACCTGTAAGAAACCTCACAGACAATCAAATACTGAAACAATTACTTAAACTTTCCTGCATTTAGTCCAAAATAAGATCCTTCAAGTAAGCAAGTTAATCCTTACCTACTGCCCAATTAATGGTAGATTTAGCTATAATTCAACCAACAGTGTCTGTCTCTACATATCTAGAGTTCAATCCTTGGCAGTGTTGTTCTTCAAAGTTCAGCTACTGAAGAATTCTGAATAGCAATTTCTGTTTTGTGAAGTTTCTGTTGTGACATTATTGATGATCTTTTAGTTCGATTCATCCACAACATTCATTATATGATTCAAGCCTATACTTGTCTTCTTATTAGGAGAAGCTTCCCTGTTCCTTATTACATTTGGTTTTAAATGTCTATACAAAACACAACTTTCTTGCAAATAACTCCCCCCCCCCCCCCCCCCCCCCCCGCTTACCTCAGAGCATTCCTTCTGCAGACAATCTTAATTGCACATTTGTAATGAGGCAGCAGGTTATCAAGCAGTGGTACCTCCTGTCTCTCAGAGAGCTTGTTTGTGTTCTTTGACTCTTTCTTCCCAGAGATAGTTAAGTAGTCTATTGCTTTTAATTCCTTTATAACAATTTCTCCTTTCATCTCAGGAAACAATTTATTTCGGAAATACTTACTGCTGATTCTTTCAATCCTTGAATAACTATTGAAGTTTTGAAGGTTACAGAATCACAAGTGTTTCCATTATAATTCACTGGAAGAGCATGCTAGAAATGAAGACCCACTATTCCTAGAATTATCACGAAAGTTAAAGATTTTCTACTTAACTTTCAGACCCAGGTTGATAGAAAGCATGGACAGAGTATCTGAACTTAACAAGAATTAATATTTAATATAAGTAATTAGATGTCAGTATATAAAGTGGAACGGTGGGTTGGTAAGTTTGTCGATGACACAAAGGTTGGTGGAGTGGTGGATCATGTGGAGGGTTGTTATAGGTTGCAATGAGACATTGACAGGATGCAGAGTTCTGCTGAGAAATGGCAGATGGAGTTCCACCTGAAAAAGTATGAAGTAATTCATTTTGGAAGGTCAAATTTGAATACAGAATACAGGGTTAAAGGCAGGTTTCTTGGCAGTGTAGAGGAACAGAGGGATCATGGAGTCCACATCCATTGGTCCCTCAAAATTGCCACCCAAGTTGATTTGGTTGTTAAGAAGACATATGGTGTGTTGGCTTTCATTAGCAGAGTATTGAGTTTAAGAGCCATGAGGTTATGCTGCAGCTCTATAAAGCCCTGGTTAGACCACACTTGGAATATTGTGTTCAGTTCTGGTCGCCTCATCATCAGAAAGATACGGAAGCTTTAGAGAGGGTGCAGAGGAGATTTACCAGGATGCTGCCTGGACTGGAGGGCATGTCTTATGAAGAAAGGTTGAGGGCGCTAGGGCTTTTTTCATTGGAGTGACTTGATAAAGGTGTACAAGTTGATGAGAGGCATTGGTAGAGTGGATAGCCAGTGACTTTTTCCCAGGGAGGAAGTGGCTATCACAAGGGGGCATTTTAAGGTGATTGAAGAAAAGTTTAGGGGGAATGTCAGGGTAGGTTCGTTACACAGAGAGTGGTGAGTGCGTGGAATGCACTGCCAGCAGTGGTAGTAAAGTCAGATACATTCGTGACATTGAAGTGACTCTTGGGTGGGCACATGGATGGTAGTAAAATGAAGGATACATAGGCTAGTTTGATTTTAGAGTAGGTTAAAAGGCCAGCACAACATCGAGGGCCAAAGGGCCTGTACTGTGCTGTACTGTTCTATGTTCTATGTTCTATAACACCACGAATGAAACCTCTAATGCCCATATCAATTCCCCTTTACACACAGACAGATAGACAAACAAATGGGGTAAAAATAGGTACTGGCAGAGGGGACAAATTGAAAAGACAGTTCAGTAGTCTTTGTTCTCAGGTTCTGTTGAGATGATCTTTACAATTCTACTGTGGGCCAGCACATAGTTTCTGTTACCTTTCTCTGGATGCTTCCACTGGTTGGTAAGAGGCACAAAGTGACCGGTTTGTTTAGAAAATGTCTCTGACTTATTAGTTAAAAGTCACAGGTTACAACAACCTTTGAAGGAACGATAAACTGGTTTTATTCACATTTACAGTGAATTTTGTTTGCAGAGAACAGAAAGACTACTCCTAAGTAGGGGGAGAACTGCACACTTCTCTCTTTTATAAGTAGTTCCCAGCTTCAACTATCCAGTTACTTGAGAACTAATCACACAGTAATTGGCAGGCTAAAAGTTGTGTTGTCAATAAGTGGTCACTAATCCATGGATCAATCAACTTCTTGTTGCCAAAAAAGCTGCACCCATACACCCCTTGGCTCCAAGTACTCTGCCACTCAAACAGCAACTACTGCTTGTTCAAACAATTTTTCAATAAAACTTGGCATAGGTGCAAGGTTACATTTTTGAAAACATGCAGCTATTCTTTCAAACAATAGTCTTAAAACAACTTTCTTGTTTCAGTGCATAGTTTTTAAAATACTCAGAAATAAAAAGACCCAGTCCTTGAGAAATAATGTGAGAAATCCATGAGACTCATTGGGGTTTTTTAGGATGAGTTCAGAAAAGAATAGAATAGAATCCCTACAGTGTGGAAACAGGCTATTTGACCCAACAAGTCCACACTGACCCTCGGAAGAGTATTCCACTCAATCCCATTCCCCTACCCTCTTACATTTCACCTGACTAATGCACCTAACTTACACATCCCTGAACACTTTCAGAAATTAAGCATGTCTAATCCAGCTAACCAGCATATCTTTTTTCTGTGGGAGGAAACTGGAGCACCCAGAGGAAACCCATGCAGACACAGGACGAATGTGCAAACTCTACACAGACAGTCGCTGAGGCTGGAATTGAATCAAGATTCCTGGCACTGTGTGGCAGCAGTGCTAACCACTGAGCCACCGTACTTACATGGTCAATACCATCGGTCAAATTGTAGCTATCAATACTAAGTGAAATCAGAAGTAAGCTCTGCTTTGAGTGCAGGAAAGGTGAATAAGGTAGCTGAGAGATATAAAAGGTTTTTGTCAAAAAGATAACTCCATTCTCTTCAATTATGCAGCTAAACCTATAACTATATTAAGAGACACACGAGCTGCATAAGCTCTTTTGCTGGAGAAGGTCACAGTTATCCCTCAACAGAGTACAACGCATTCCAAAGTGTTAATGGACAAGATAAGTGGATTATACATCCCAGATGGTTATACAAAGTGCATTTGGAAGGCTTTTAAAATTGGTTCACAGGATGTGGGCATTGCTGGATAGGCCAGCGTTTATTGCCCATACCTAATTGAGCAGTTAAGAGTCATCCACATTGCATGGGGTCTGGAATTACATGTGGTGCACCTGGAATGTCATGGGAGCCATTCACCAATCAAAAGGAAAAAGATATTATCAAGTCTCAAAAAAGAAAAGGTTGATGTAGCCCTTCTACAGGAGGCACATCTACTTGATAAGGAGCATTCAAATCTGCAACAGGGTGGGTTTGGCCAGATGTTCTTTTCACCTTTCAGCTCAAAAAGTAGGGGAATAGCCATTCTTATTCAGAAGAATCTTCCCTTCTAAATGCTCAGCCAGATAAAAGATGAGTCAGGACGGTATGTATTAATTAAAGCCCTAATATATGGAGAGGAATACGGGATTTTGAATCATTATTGCCCCCCGGCACACCCTTTTGAATTTGTAATGGAAGCGTTCTCCAAGTTGATGGCTCTCGGAGTGCGCCTATAATTATAGGGGGTGATTTTAGTTGTATCATTGACCCAGAGACGGACAGGATATCTTGGAGCTTTGCAGGCATATATATCTTTGAGATCTAGGGAGTTGGTGGATCTGAATAGGGAGTTGGGGCTGGTAGATGTGTGGAGGTGTCTTCATCCTGAGGGGAGAGACTTTACTCTCTATTCTAATTTACACAAGAGCCATACTAGAATCAATACGTTTTTTGTTCCCTCAACCCTTGTCTTGTAAAATAGGTAATATAACTATTTCTGACCATGCCACAGTATATATGGAGGTTAAGACTAGTGATGATGAGATAGGTTCCAGACATTGGCGTAGGGACCCTTTTCTATTGAAGGATAGCAAGTTTATAAAATATTTTTCGCAGGAATTTAAAACCTTCTGGGATATCAACTCAGGCATGGCCAGTAACCCTTCGACAATGTGGGAGACTGCAAAGGCATACACGCAGGCCTGGTCATCTCATTTTCTGCAACCCGGAAAAGACAAAAGGGAGAACAACAGTGTCTGCTCGAGGCTTGCCTATAGGCAGCTGAGACAGCGTATGCTGATAGGCCCTCCATTACTAAACTACAGTGGATCACAGCCCTTCGGGCAACTTTGAATACTGCACTTACTCATACAGCAAAGAAGGAGATATTATTTGCGAAGCAGAGACTATTTGAATATGGTGACAAGCCTGGCAAGTACCTAGCATACCTTGCCAGAAAGAAAAAGGCTCCCCAAACCATTATGTCCATTAGAGAGAGTGCTGGTACCCTGACTTGTAATTGTAAAAAGACCAATGCAGCCTTCAGAAAGTTCTATTTCGAATTGTGTAAGTCGCAGGACTGTGAGGATACAACGAGGAAGATGGAATCTTTTTTTAAAAATCTGGCCCTCCTGGGCCTAACCTCGGAGCAGGTGTCTTTCTTTTTTTTTTAGATATTTTTATTAGAAATTTAACATTTTTACAAGTTTACAAAAATAAACAAAACTCTCAGATATAAACATTGATATACAATTAGCTCAAATATACAATAGCCAAAATTTGACAAAAAAAAACAAAACAACAAAAAAAAAACCGAAAAGAAAAAAAAACAAACAAACAAAACTCAACTATCTACAAATCTAACCTACAACTAACCAGGGTGTATATTTAAGTCTCTTACATGCTCGGGATGTGTTAGCATCAGATATGATAAAACCCGTATTCGTGCGGGATTCCTCCCCCGAGGGGCCGCGGACCAGCCAGGTTTGTAATCTCAATTAAATAAAAGCCCTTGTTAGGATAGCCAAAATATCTGTATTTATGTAATTCAAAAAGGGCTACCATATTTTATAAAATAATTCGGTCTTTCGGTGCACCATATTTGTAAGGAAGTCAAGGGGAATACATTCCATAATTAGTCTGTGCCAATTTGAAAGTCCAGGGGGGCCCTCCGCCACCCAGTTCATCAAAATATTTTTCCTTGCACAGAAAGAAAGAATAGAAAATAGTCTCTTCCCGTACGTGTCCAGGGAGGGAAAGTTCGAAAAGCCCAAGAGGAGAGATACGGGGTCCACTTTTATTTCCGTTCCTAAAATTTCTGTCAGGGTACTTGCTACTTTAGTCCAATATCTACGGATCTTATGACAGGTCCATAAGCAATGTACAAGAGTGCCCACCTCTATTTTGCATTTAGGACACATTGGAGATGCTCCTGCCTTAAATTTTGCCAATCGAACCGGTGCTATATGGGCCCTATGAAGTATCTTCAGCTGGATAGCCTGGGTTCTGTTACAAATAATAATTCTTCTAGCATTTTCCCAGATATCATTCCACGTTTCTGTGGAGATTTCTAGTCCCAGATCCTGATCCCATGTTTTAAGCAGATTATCCATATCTCCCGATACTTCATCATGTAGTAAATGATAAATAGTACTGACGGAAGATACCCCCACTGGTCGTAGGACACTACATTCTCTATCGGATTTATAAAGACTATCTAATAACGTAGTTTTCTTCTGTATATAATCTCGAATTTGGAAGTATCGAAAGAGGTCTCCATTGGGTAATCCGAATTTCTGACGCAGCTGTCCGAAAGACATCAGGACCCCATCTTTAAATAAATCCCCGAGACATGAGATACCCCTGGATCTCCAGAGTTTAAAAGTGGCATCTGTTAACCCCGGTTGGAATCCCCATGCTCCCACTATCGGTGCATAGGGGGATGTTTTATGTGAATTACCCTCAATTTGCCGCATTATATTCCAAGCCTTGATTGTATTCAGTATTATAGGGTTTTTACAGTGATCTGTAATGATTTTCCTCTTGTCTGAGAATAAAAGGTTAATAAGTGGGTATTTTACTTGAGAAGCCTCGATGTCCAACCAGATTGATTGTGGATCAGACAAGACCCAATCAGCTATGTAACTTAATAGGGAACTTAACTGATATTTCCTAAAATCTGGGAAGTCCAATCCACCCCTTGCCTGTGGAAGCTGTAGCTTCTTCAGCTTAATGAGGGGCCGCCTATGATTCCAGATAAAGGAACTCAGCCAGCCGTATAATTTACATAAAGCCGTCCTCGGCAGCATCACCGGAAGCATTCTCATAGGATATAGGAGACGGGGCAGGATATTCATTTTGATTAATGCTATTCTACCCAACCAGGAAATTGGCAGGTCTCCCCATCGCTGGAGGTCCTGCCTTATCCTTTCCAATAAATACACAAAATTAGCCTTATACAACTGACCAAATACTGGAGTAATAAAAATGCCTAAATATAAGAAACCCTCCAGGGACCAGCGAAAGGGAAAAAGGGAACCGTCCGCTAAGCGGGGTATCACAGCAAGGCCACCCATTGGCATAGCCTCCGATTTTGAAAAATTAATTTTATAGCCTGAGAATGCACTAAATGTATTAATACTTGGATTAAGCGAGGTATGGACATCAAAGGGTTACTGAGGAATAGAAGAACATCATCTGCATAAAGGGTAATTTTATGTTTACCTGTACCAATCCTTGGGGCCACTATATTAGGATCAGCTCGTATAGCTTCTGCTAGTGGTTCAATTATTAGCGTGAATAACAATGGCGAGAGGGGACATCCCTGACGGCAGCCCCTACCCACACTGAAGCTATCCGAGCCTAATCCATTGGTAACCACAACTGCTTTGGGATCACTATACAATGTTGAGATCCATTTGGTAAACACCTGTCCAACACCAAACCTCTCCAATGTGTAAAACAAATATGACCATTCGACCCTATCAAATGCCTTTTCCACGTCTAATGAAACCACTACTCCTGGTATCTTTCCCTGATGACAAGCTTGAATCATATTCAGAGCCCTTCTAACATTATTGGATGATCTACGGCCCTTAATAAACCCCGTCTGATCCTCCTTTATAATATGTGGCAGTATCCTTTCTAATCTCAGTGCTAACGTTTTAGAGAGGATTTTAAAATCTACATTTAGCAAGGATATTGGTCTGTATGATGTACAATCTTCTGGGTCCTTTCCTTTTTTAAGGATAAGAGAGATATTTGCCTCTTTCAGCGAAGGCGGGAGACAGCCCTGACTATATGCATAGTTATACATGTCCATAAGTGGACCAACCAGTATTTCTGTAAATTCTTTATAGAATTCAGCTTGAAAGCCATCTGGGCCCGGTGCCTTACCATTTTGAAGGTGCCTAATTGCATCAACTATTTCTTGGGGTGTAAGAGGAGCATTTAGGACCGATACTTGTTCCGGAGTTAGGTCTGGAAAAGTCAAATTTTTTAAAAATGACTGCATCCTCTTCGTCCTATCTTCACAATCCTGTGATTTATATAACTCAGAATAGAATTCTCTAAAGGTCGCATTAATCTTTTTATGATCATGAGTCAAAATACCCGTACTTTCCTTGATAGACATAATAGTCTGAGGGGCCTTTTTTTTCTTTGCAAGAAATGCTAAGTATCTACCCGGTTTGTCGCCATATTCATATAACCTTTGCTTTGCAAATAATATTTCCCTCTTAGCCGTTTGAGTAAGTGTAGTATTTAGAGCTGTCCTAAGAGCTGTAATCCTTTGCAATTTAATAATAGAAGGTCTATCAGTGTATGCTGTTTCAGCCGCTTTTAAGCGGGCTTCAAGCAGACGCTGTTGTTCTCCCTTTAATTTCTTCTGGGTCGCTGAGTAGGAGATGATCAAGCCTCGCGTGTAAGCTTTGATGGTCTCCCACATCATTGACGGGTTGCTAGCTGTACCTGAATTAATTTCTAAAAAAGTTTTAAATTCTTGAGAGAAGTACTTTACAAATTTACTATCTTTCATTAAGAAGGGGTCCATACGCCAATGCCGAGGGGATGTCCCACTGTTCCTCTCCTTAGTTTCCATATATACAGCAGCGTGGTCAGAAATTGCTATATTACCTATTTTACAGGATGATATGGAATTTAAAAAAATCGAGGGGGCAAAAAACATATCAATTCTGGTATGACATTTATGTGGATTAGAGTAGAAAGAAAAATCTCTACCTTGTGGATGAAGACATCTCCATACATCTACTAATCCTAATTCTTTGTTCAGATCCATCAATTGTCTAGATCTGGGAGATACTCCTGCAGTACTCTTGGGAATCCTGTCTATTTCCGGATCCATAATACAATTAAAGTCTCCCCCTATAATTATATGACGGGCATCAAAAGCCATCAATTTTGAAAAGGCTTCCGTTATAAATTTAAAGGGGTGTGCCGGGTGGCAGTACAAATTTAAAATCCCATATTCCTCTCCATTTATGAGGGCTTTAATCAAGATATATCGTCCAGATTCGTCTTTTATCTGCTTTAGGATTTTGAAAGGGAAATTCTTCCGAACAAGAATAACAACTCCCCTGCTTTTTGAGCTAAAAGAAGAAAAAAAGGCCTGATCAAATCCGCCCTGTCGTAATTTCAAGTGTTCTTTATCCGACAGGTGTGTCTCCTGTAGGAGAGCAATATCAACTCTTTCCTTCTTAAGATTTGATAATATTTTTTTCCTTTTAAGTGCCGAATTACTCCCCTTGACATTCCAGGTGCACCACTTAACCGACTGATCAACCATAATCCTCTGGGCCAATCCGAGACCCCTCGGGAGGGGGAACCCTATCCAGAACATCCCGAGCATGGAACATGTAAAATTTACAAAAATAAAGCCTCTTTAATACACCCACAACAATACAGTAAAAAACTATTTCTAAATAAAAAAAATATAAAACGTATCTAAGTGGAGACTTTCCCCCTTGTTCCCAGGGGGCGTCACTTCCTCTCCAAAAATCCCTCATATCCTCTCCCAACCAATGCCCCAACCTTGACCCAGGCACTCCTCAATAAAATGAGGAAAATTCAAATATAATACAAAGCTAGAGTTAACAGTGAGCACCCCACCCCCACCCCTACCAACACCTGGGTATATTTGGTAATGTTAATACCATATATAAACATATAACTATAAAATTACCAGTTCAACAAATAATAATTAAATATGATAATACAAAATAACGAAGGGAAAAACAACCCCGCTCCTAAAGACAGAGGTAAAATCGAATAAGGGAACCACCTCCCCCCACCAACATTAACCAAATCCCCCAGCTTATATATATATACATATATATACATACACATACACACATATATACATATATATATACATACATACACACACACACATATACATACATCCCTCATATATACATAAAATAATAACAGAAAACAACTCCAAGGGGGGGGGAGAAAATCAAATCCCTCTCCCCACCCCCCATGATAATATTAAGCAGTAAGGTAAGAAAAAAAAAGGGAGGGGATATAAACCAAAGCGGGGTGGGGGGAAAGGCAGACCAACATCCATTATGTCCTACAGTTTATCTAAGAGAGTCCAAGAATTCCTTAGCCTTTTCTGGTGATCCAAAGTTATATACAGATCCTTAATGGTTAAAGCGTAACATCGCTGGGTAGCGTAAGGAGTACTGAATATTTAAGTCCCTTAAACGCTTCTTCGCCTCGTCGAATGCCTTCCTCTTTCGAACCAGAGCCGGGGAAAAGTCCTGAAATAGCATGATCTTGGATCCTTTGTAGATCATAGCTCGGGGGTCTTTTCCGAGATTTCTAGAGGCTTCTAGGAGTATCTGCCTCTCCCTGTAGCTCTGCAGCCGGAACAGGACCGGGCGTGGGCGCTGGTTCGAGCCGGGCCCGCGTATTGCTACCCGGTAGGCCCATTCCACCCTTACCTGGCCTGATCCAGCTTGCAGATTTAAAAGTTGCGGCAGCCACTGCTCCAGGAATGCTGTAAGCTGCCCTTCCTCTTCCTGTTCGGGAAGGGCCAGCAAACGAATATTTTTTCGACGACCTCGATTATCGAGGTCGTCAATATGATTTTCCAAGGTCCGGACTCGCTGCTCGAGACTCCGGACCTGATCCACGGCCGATTGAGCGGTTGTCTCCGAGGTCGCGGCCTTTAGCTCCGCCCCTCCGACTCGGCGTTGAATTTCTTCAATTTCACGGTCGTGCTTCTGCAGCGCGGCCGAGAGCGACTCCCAACGATTTCTGGATTCAACGATAAAGGCATCGATCTTCGAGTCAAGCTTGGAAAGCATTTCTGCAAGACTTGCTACTGTAGGTAAGTCCCCTGGGGCGGCTGTGGACGCCTCTGCTGCAGCTGGAGAGTGTGGGGGAGGGGTTCCTGCTTGCTGAGAGCTGCGGGCTCCCTTCCCTTTAGTCATTTTAACTTAGGATTAAGTTGCTTAAATGTAATATTACACAACTAATTGAGTGACTAAACTATTATAAATGATTTATAAATGATTTGGTGAGCTTGGTAGGGGGTAGGTGACCCACTGTGCCCAAGTCTTGGGAGGAGCACTATAGACTCAGTCTTACTGGGTCGCCGCCATCTTGGATCCCCCCGGTGTCTTTCTTAAATGCTCCCCTGGCAACCCAGGAAGTACAGGAGGCAGTAAGGCAACTCCAGAGTGGCAAAGCGCCGAACCAGACGGATTCCAGGCTGAGTTCTATCAAGAATTTATAGAGGAACTGGCCGGGCCATTTATAAATATGAACAATTATTCACATAGTCAAGGCTGCCTCCCACCTTCTCTGAGAGAAGCAAATATTTCTCTCATTCTTAAGAAGGGAAAGGCCCCAGATGACCGCTCTTTGTACAGACCTATATCCTTGTTGAATGTGGATTTTAAAATTCCAGCATTAAGACTGGAGAGGGTTTTACCATTCATTATAAAAGAGGACCAGACGGGGTTTATAAAGGATCACAGATCAACTAATAATGTTAGAAGAATCTTAAACGTGGTACAAGCCTACCAGCAGGGAGCGATACTGGGATTAGTTGTCTCCCTAGATGCAGAGAAGGCATTCGATCGGGTTGAATGGCCATATCTTTTTTACATGCTGGAACAGTTTGGTGTTGGAGATGTCTTTACTAAATGGGTTACAGTATTATATAATGATCCCAAAGCAGATGTGATTACCAACGGTTTAAGTTCAGATAGCTTTAGCATTGGCAGAAGCTGTCGTCAGGGATGTCCTCTCTCACCACTATTATTTACGCTAGTGATCGAGCTGCTGGCAGAAGCTTTACAAACTGACCCTAATATAATGGCTCCAGAGGTTGGATCGGGCAAACACAAAATTATTGCAGGTGTTGCGCTCCTTTTCTTAAATGATCCTTTCACATCTGTGCCCCGGTTAATTCAAGTGGTTAACTTATTTGGTATATTCTCAGGTTAGAAAATCAATTTTATGAAATCGGAAGCCATGCCGCTGAGAGGTCTTGCCAGTATATCCAATTTTCCGGATGGATCCTGTTTCCCCTTTTGGTGGTCACTGGGGGTTTTCTGTACTTAGGTATTTTTATTACTTTGGCATTTGGCCAGCTATATTAAGCCAATTATACGCACTTATTAGAGATAATAAGATAGGATCTTCAATGCTGGGAAAATCTCCCAATATCCTGGCTAGGTCGAATAGCCTTAGTTAAGATGAATATTCTATCTCACCTTTTATACCCTGTGAGAATGCTCCCCTTGATGCTGCCGAGACAGGTGCTGCGGAAGCTTTATGGTTGGCTCAGTTCCTTTATCTGGAGTCATAGACGGCCCTTTATTAAATTAGAAAAGCTGCAGCTTCCGCAAGTAAGGGGTGGGCTGGACTTTCCAGGTTTCAGGAGGTATCAATTGAGCTCTCTATTATCTTATATAGCTGATTGGGTCTCTTGTGACCCACAATCAATCTGGTTAGATATTGAGGCCTCCCAAGCAAAATGTCCCCTCATCAATCTACTATTTATGGACAAGATGAGAGTTATTACGGATTATTGTAAAAACCCTATTGTATTAAATACAATCAAAGCCTGGAGGATAATGCGACGGGATGAGGGTAACTTGCAAAAAACCTCCCCTTATACCCCTTTAGTGGGAACATTGGGATTCCAGCCAGGGTTGACTGATGCTATATTCAAAATCTGGGAGTCCAGAGGTATCTCCTGTTTGGGAGATCTGTTCAATGGGGAGGTCATGATGTCCTTCGAACAGCTGCGTCAGAAGTTTGGGCTGCCTAGCAAGGATTTTATTTGGTATTTTCAAATGCGAGATTTTATACAAAAGAAGACCACATTGATAATTAATCCTTATAAATCGGATAGGAGAGTGCTTCGGCTAATGGGTCTGCCCTCAGTCAGTACTCTCTACCACTTACTATGTAATAAGGTGTCGAAGGACATGGAACAGTTATATAAAACGTGGAGTCAAGAATTGGGGATGAAAATCTCCTTAGAAATATGGGAGGATGTCTGGGAAAATGCTAGGAAGATCTCTATCTGTAACAGAACTCAGGCTATTCAATTGAAGATACTTCACAGGGCTCACATGGCACCAGAGCGACTTGCAAAGTTCAAGGCAGGAGCATCTCCAATGTTTCTTAAATGCAAAATAGAAGTTGGTACTCTCACGCATTGTCTGTGGACATGCCATAAGGTCCGTAGGTACTGACATAGAGTAGCGAATGCCTTGACAAAGACTTTGGAATGTGAGATTGGGTTGGACCCAATGTCTTTACTTTTGGGCTCCCCACATTTCCCCTCTTTGGATGTGTACAGGAGGAAATTATTCACTATCCTTTCCTTTTGTGCGAGGAAAAATATTTTAGTGAATTGGGTATCCAAAGGTCCCCCAGGACTTTCAAATTGACATAGGATAGTCATGGAATACATCCCCCTTGACTTCATTATGAATATGGTGCATCAAAAAACAGAAATATTTTATAGATCATGGCAGCCCTTTTTGAACTACATTGACACAGATATTTCGGCCATATTATTCAGGTAATGGTTCTGGCTGGTTCGGGAACCCCCGGGAGGTGGATTCCTGTATAAATACAGGTTTTGTTATGACTTGATATAAATCTATTTTGAATATGTATTTAGTTATTTATTTACTTATTTGTTTTCTTTTCTCCTGCACGGTGGTACAGTGGTTCGCACTGCTGCCTCACAGCGCCAGAGACCCAGGTTCAATTCCCGCCTCAGGCGACTTGACTGTGTGGAGTTTGCACATTCTCCCCGTGTCTGCGTGGGTTTCCTCCGGGTGCTCCGTTTTCCTCCCACAGTCCAAAGATGTGCAGGTCAGGTGAATTGGCCATGCTAAATTGTCCGTAGTGTTAGGTAAGGGGTAAATGTAGGGGTATGGGTGGTTTGCGCTTTGGCGGGTTGGTGTGAACTGTTGGGCCAAAGGGCCTGTTTCCACACTGTAAAGTAATCTAATCTAATCTAATCTAATCTGTTTATTGTTAGTAATGTATGATATCCTATTTTATGTTTTGGTTGTTTGTAGAATAGATTAGTAATTAGTTTTTTTAATTCTATATTGGCGTTGTTATTACATTGTAAAGTGGAATACACTAGTTTGTACTATTTTTGTAATTTCATAAAAAAATCACAAAAA
The DNA here is from genome assembly GCF_037043375.1 of Chiloscyllium plagiosum. Lineage (NCBI taxonomy): Eukaryota > Metazoa > Chordata > Chondrichthyes > Orectolobiformes > Hemiscylliidae > Chiloscyllium > Chiloscyllium plagiosum. The sequence goes on along the minus strand of NW_028270147.1, from coordinate 46,677,587 downwards.
TCTTCTTTTTCAATAAAAATATCTATAAAAAAAGTCCAAACAAGTTTGTAAAGAACCATTCACTCGAATGCTAGTAGATTGTGGAAGGTCATTAGTGAAAACTAAAATGAGACATTGGTATATCTTTATTCTTATGTATCTGACATTTTGATTTCCAGAAACTATTCTTTTAAGGACAATTACAGCTAAGCAGTTGTATTAACTTAGCTTTTTCACTCGTGGAGTACCAATTGAAACAAAATTAGAACAAGGTTCTAACTTTGTCTAATTTTTTTTCAGGACATAATAAGCAAGTTGGGTACAACATAGTTGAAGTCTACTGCCTATCAAATGCAACCACAGGGAGCTCTGGAGAAAGCCATCAAATTCTCAAAACAATGAATAAAGCATACTGTTACAAATGCCAACAGGATTTGATAAAGAATTAAATCTGTTACTATTTGCAACCAGAAAATCCCTAATAAATCCATTAGATTTAGTCTTTTGAAAATGATTAATAGTCATGAGATAAAAATTTATTAAAAAGATGTTTTAAAGGCATAGACAAATTTTTGATATTGTATTACATACCCATGGATCTTCAGCAATTCACAGGAGTATGCAAAATTGTACAGGAGCATTTTAAAACCTCAGGAAAAGATAAAAGAATGGGCAGACAAACATGATACAACTAGAACCCTTCAACGAAAGACTTAATGTGAGTGCCATAACCTTTAAAAGATGAATTTCTGAAAGTGAGATTCAGTGGTCGATGCAAGGTAGTTTGGAGTATTAGCCATGTGACTTATCTGATAGGTTCTCCAGATTGCAGGTAAAAGAATCAATTATGTCATGTGAACATGTTAAAGCAATATCATTGTGAGAGGAAGACCATAAGAAATAGCTTTAAATATTGTTTCTAAGGTTGTTATGGTTTTGAACTGTCTCTTTGTTTTGGGTAAAATGAAGGAATGAAGGGTTCATGTCACTTGTTCTGAATTCTGTCCAACAATAAGCCTGGTAGGTTGATTGTTAAAGGTTACAGCATCTGATTGCTTTATTTGGAAGAAGGTACAAGATATTCACTCCTGTAAATAATGACCAGAGGAGCTGTGCTGACAGTGAATACTGTCAGTCATCAAGACTTAGGGAGATGTTAAAGACATAAAATATTGTGTCTGGTTATGCTTTATACTGTCTACTTAAATTCCAAAATAAAATGAAGTTGGAAGTTAGGAAGATAGCTAATTCACATTTTTACCTGCTATAGAAGGCCCATGCAACTCACATTGCCATGAAGATAGGTTTTGAGCTGGGAAAAGTGCATAGAACATGATTGTAGGATGAGGTTACAAGCTTCTCAAAAAAATCACAAACACACAGACAGGATCAGCCTGAAAAAAATCCAAGAGAGAAAGAGAGAGAGCAAAGAAATAGATAAAGAAAGCAATCTTTTGTTCACTATACTAAATGTGAATGCCAGCTCATAATTTGATTGAAGAGATTATGTACATGAGGGTTTAAATGAAGCTAGAAGATTCATTAAGTTTTAGCTTGAGGAAAGGATCTCCAATTCATCCGTCTCCATAAAAATCGGTTTGAGAAGTGAAAGACATCTGACTGGAAAAGGGAAATAAAGCACTTCGAATCAATTTGGATTGGTTGGAAAGTTAACTGTCAGGAGGATTTTTGGTCATCATAAAAGTTGAAAGGGATTCTTTTTCCCTTGTTTCTGGAGTACAAGTTGCCAACAGAAAATGGTATAGTCAATTCTGCTATTAGTTTATGAAGCAAAGTTTTCAAAACTTGAAATTCAATCAAGTGAACATTTCAGTCATTAGTTGCAAGTTTGAATTTCTTTTCAAAGTATTGTCTTTACTGGGGATCTTAACACCACAGGACATTGATTGTCTACAATAGTTTAACACTAATTCCTTCCTGTTTATTGTTTCATTTGGTAAAAGAACATACATCTTAAACTGAAAAATAAGTTGTCATAAAATATAATAATTTGAAGTATAGAATAACATGAAAGAAATGTACATGAAAAATAAGTAAATACAATGTTTTTGAAGTTCACCTTGTATTCTGGATTCTGAATCATAGGAGGCTCCCATTCACCATCCATCTCATCATCCCAGTCGGTTGGTTTCTTGGCATCAGGATCTGGAATGGATTCTGGCTTGTCCCAGTCCTCAATTTGTTTGGGGGTGGTTGGAGGGAGAAGGCAATTGGAAAGAAGGCAAAAAAAATGTATCTTTACTTGGTGAAAGTGTTCCCAGAGTCCAACACATGGCCACTAATTGTGAAGCAAAGGCAGTTGGGATGCAAAAGAGGTGAGAATTAGAGGAGCAGAAATCTGAGAGAATTGTTAAGCTGGAAGATCACAGAAGGCAATTGGGAGATTTGAAAACAAGAATGAATATTTTTAAAGTAAGGCATTGCAGGCAGCACGGTGACTCAGTGGCCAGCACTGCTGCCTCATACTGCCAGGGACACAGATTCAAATCCACCCTTGGGCGATTGTCTGTGTAGAGTTTGCACATTCTCCCTGTGTCTGTATGGATTTCCTCTGGGTGCTCTGGTTTCCTCCAACAGTCCAAAGATGTGCAGATTAGGTGAACTGGCCATGCCAAATTGCCCATAGTGTCCAGGATGTGTAGATTAGTCAGGGGAAATATAAAAGTAATAGAGTAGGGGAATGGGTCTGGGTGGGATACTTTTCTGAGGGTCGGTGTGGACTTGTTGGGCCAAATGGCCTGTTACCACACTGTAGGGATTCTTTGATATGATAATATATAGGTATGAATGTGGTGCTGAGAAATTATGGAGGCACTCTTTGAAAGGACCAAAGAAATGTATTACAAAAGGTTAGTTTCAGAAAATGGACTGGCTTGAAGATTTCTTTAAGGTGTACCGTGCTTATTTTCATACATAGTCCAGCATTTCTAAGCTGTGCCGAGAGACATGTTAGCACAATTATCAGTTATAGCATTCAAAGGGCTGAGTGACTTACTCATTAGAATGCTATTAAATTGCATGCACATTTATGATCAAATTTACCACTAAGATAGTTTTAAATTATTTAAATTATTCAGAATTAGTGATGCCAACTTACTTTTGGTTTCACATCATCTGGGTCATTAATCTTCTCTCTATCATCCCAGTCTTCAGGTTTCTTAGCATTTGGATCCTTAATTGTTTTAGGAGGCAGTAGGTCCCAATCCTCTTCCAAACTCCCAAATTCAACTTTTTCATTATCAATCTTCACTTCATAGGTGTTGTTGAAATGAACTATTAAGGTGTAGAGATGAGTGTATTCATCGTCCTGTGAGCAAAATGTTATTTCAGTTCAAACAAAGACATGACTTCTTCAATGCTCAAATTCCACTCCTTCAAATGTAAAAATCAGTTTCTTTCACTTATAAAGATTACCAGCTGTAAATTCTGTTTGATGTCCAACAAGTACAATACTTGCAGCTGATCTTTTGCCAATGGCTCTCCTCATGGTTTGAATCATTTCACCAAATAGTACCCTCCTGCTATACAGGGCTAAATACTGTATCCCAATGCCTAGTATAAAGATAGCTGCTTTTGGTCATGAAAATAATCTGTCAATCGGTCTACAAGTCCTTTCACTGCTTCATACTTGCCAAAGCAAATGCAAACGTAATTTGAATGCACACAGGTTTCTGTTAAATTGTAAAAATGCAAGTAAAACTTGACTGGAGAAATCAGTTGTTACTTTATTGACATACTCAAATGAAATGATTAATAATGTAATTCTTTTGTATCTGAAAATGACCTAATAGAATCAAATTACCTTTAATTAGTCAAGTGTCAATTTCAAGCAGAACTCCACCTCCACCCTGTCTCTCAAGCGGACCCATTTTATCAGAATGGACATTCCATTTCTTCAAAGTAGCTATTGTTATTCCCAAGAAAGACTGCAAGTTTAGAATCTTCGACTTCATTGAATGGAAAATGTGCAGGGACATGGCCAAAATTTATTTTACACAGAACCTTTTAACCACAGAGTCCAGTTCAGCCTGTTGATTTGGATTAGATTCTAACTCCGATGTGGAACACAGTATGCTAATAACTGGCTCCTATTTATGACATGAAAACTATACCAATTCTAGTTGCAAGGAAATGTATTTACAAGAAAAAGATCCACACATACTATAGAAGCAAATTATTTACCAAATACATGAATAGCAAAAATATTAAAACTAGAGAAGTTAAGCTAAATTGATTCAAATCAATAAAACCTCTTAGCCCCTATTGCTCTTCTTGGTTTAATTTCCTGTTCAATAGTCGTGAGCAATTTGATTCAATATGTATATGGTGTATACAACTGGTGCGTCAATTGGTGGAACTACAAGGAACAACATGAAGTGGTTCAGTTAGAGAAGACCATAAGGTCATAAAACAAAGGAGCAGAAATTAGGCCATTCAGCTCATCAAATCTGCTCCGCCATTTAATCATGGCTGATAAGTTTCTCAACCCCATTCTCCTGCTTCATCTCCGTAACCCTTGATCTCCTTTATATTCAAGAACCTATCTACTTCTGTCTTTAATAAATTCAACGATCTGGCCTTCACAGCCTTCTGTGGCAATGAATTGCATAGATTCATCATTCTCTGGCTAACTCTGTTCCTAAAGGTCTTCCCTTTATTCTAAAGCTATGCTCTCAGGTCCTAGTCTCCCCTATCAATGGAAACACCTTCCCAAAATCAATTGTATCCAGGCCATTCAGTATTCTGTATTTTTCAATTAGATCCCCCCTCATCCATCTCAACTCCATCAAGTATAGACCCAGAGTCCTCAAATATTCCTCATATATTAAGCTTTCCATTCTTGGAACCATTCTCGTGAACCTCCTCTGAACACACTCCAGGGCCAGTACATCCTTCCTGAAGTATGGGGCCCAAAATTGTGCATAATACTCGAAGTGTGGTCTGTCCAGAGCCTTATAGAGCCTCAGAAGTACATCCTGCTTTTATATTCAACTCTTCTCAAAATAAATGCCATAATTGCATTTGCCTTCCTAACTACTGACTTAATCTGCAAGTTTATCTTGAGGGAATCCTGGGCTAGAACTCTCAAGTCTCTTTGCACTTCAGACTTTTGAATTTTCTCCCCATTTAGGAAATAGTCCATGCCTCTATTGTTCCCACCAAAGTGCATGACCTCACACTTTCCCAACTGTCACTTCTTTGCCCACTCTCCTAACATGTCTAAATTCTTCTGCACCCTCCCCACCTCCTCAGTGTTACCTGTCCCTCTATGCATCTTGTATTGTCTGCATTTGCATTTGCCTTCCTAACTACTGACTTAATCTGCAAGTTTATCTTGAGGGAATCCTGGGCTAGAACTCTCAAGTCTCTTTGCACTTCAGACTTTTGAATTTTCTCCCCATTTAGGAAATAGTCCATGCCTCTATTGTTCCCACCAAAGTGCATGACCTCACACTTTCCCAACTGTCACTTCTTTGCCCACTCTCCTAACATGTCTAAATTCTTCTGCACCCTCCCCACCTCCTCAGTGTTACCTGTCCCTCTATGCATCTTGTATTGTCTGCAAATATAGCCAGAATGCCCTCAGTTCCTTAATCTAGATTGTTAATGTATGAAGTGAAACATTGTGGTCCCAAAACTAAGCCTTGGGCGGCACGGTGGCACAGTGTTTAGCACTGTTGCCTCACAGCGCCAGAGACCCGGGTTCAATTCCCGCCTCAGGCAACTGACTGTGTGGAGTTTGCACGTTCTCCCTGTGTCTGCGTGGGTTTCCTCCGGGTGCTCCGGTTTCCTCCCACAGTCCAAAGATGTGCAGGTCAGGTGAATTGGCCATGCTAAATTTCCCGTAGTGTTAGGTAAGGGGTAAATGTAGGGGTATGAGTGGGTTGCGCTTTGGCGGGTCGGTGTGGACTTGTTGGGCCGAAGGGCCTGTTTCCACACTGTAAGTAATCTAACCACTTGTCACTAGCTGCCACCCTGAGAAGGACCTTTTATCCACACTCTCTGCATTCTGCCAGACAGCCAAGTTTCTATCCATGCTAGTACCTTGCCTCTGACACCACGGGTGGTGGAAATGTGTTGCTGGAAAAGCGCTGTGCTGTGCAGCAACATGTCCACCTTTTGACTGATTGTTGCTGACCAAGATGACTGACTGCCTGGCTTCGTATTTGCACTTAAAGGCAAGGCAAGACAGAGGCTGATCTTCTGAACAAAGCAGCAATATGCAAATGGGAAGGCAGAGATGCTGTTAGCATCCAAATAGTCACAAACTAAGTGAGCACTAGATGTCTGAGGAGCACCCTGCTCAAATCCATGAGTCTGCTGCCATGAGTCAGGAACCTGAAGAAGGGCTAATGCCCAAAACGTCGATTCTCCTGTTCCCTAGATGCTGCCTGACCTGCTGCGCTTTTCCAGCAACACATTTCCATCTCTGATCTCCAGCATCTGCAGACCTCACTTTCTCCTCTGACACCATGGGCCTTTATCTTACTCAGTAGCCTTCTGTGTGGCACCTTGTCAAAGGCACCTTCACCTTGGATTGTGATGTTGCCGCCAAGCCTCTTTGTATGCAAGAGTAGGCAGCAGACTCATGGATTTGAGCAGGGTGCTCCTCAGACATCTAGTGCTCACTTAGTTTGTGACTATTTGGATGCTAACAGCATCTCTGCCTTCCCATTTGCATATTGCTGCTTTGTTCAGAAGATCAGCCTCTGTCTTGCCTTGCCTTTAAGTGCAAATACGAAGCCACGCAGTCAGTCATCTTGGTCAGCAACAATCAGTCAAAAGGTGGACATGTTGCTGCACAGCACAATGCTTTGTCACTAAGGATTCTCTCCTAATGGGAATGGAGGGAGAGAGACAAATTTCGGACTCCCATCACCAAGCTTGGCTTTCTCTGGCCTTCTTGGGGGCTAGATTCTCCTGAAATGAAACTAAAGGAGCGGTTGAGTGAAACAAAAGTGGTTCGCACAGCTGTTAGTGTAGCCACTAGATATGCGCCAGCCTCATCACATTGAGTGGATATCTGCAATTCCAGCTAACTTCTTGCTTTTGCAGGCTCCATCTTAGCTAGTGGTGACCACCTTCGTCCTTTGTCCACGGAGGATGGCATCAGACAAGCTCCAACCACACCACATTAAAATGGTTCATCTCAAACTCATTTAGAATAAAGTTCTTCATTTCACTTGTGGCTCATCTCCAACTCAACTAGAATAAAGCTCTTCTTGCACTTGTGCACTTGGAATGCACCATCACCTTGCACTATGATGTTCAGAGACAGTTAGTGAGATCTCCCAAGTGAATAAGTAAGATTTTTTTTGATATTCATTTGTGAAATATGGGCATTGCTGGCTGCCCAGTCCTTATTGCTTGTCCTCAGTTGCCCTTGAGAAGGTAGTGGGGCACTGTCCTCTTGAACCGCTGCAGTCCACCTGCTATGGGTTGACCACAATACCATTCAGGAGGGAATTCCAGGATGTTGATCCTGCGACGCTGATGGAACGGTGATATTTTTCCAAGTCAGGATGATGAGTGGCTTGGAGGGGAACTTGAAAGTGGTGATGTTCCCAAGTATCTGCTGCCCTTTTCCTTCTAGACGGAAGTCGTTGTGGATTTGGAAGGTGCTGTCTGAGGACCTTTGGTGAATTTCTGCAGTGGCTCTTGTAGACAGTACACACTGTTACAACTGAGCACCAATGGTGGAGGGAGTGGGTACTTGTGGATATGGTGCCATTTAATCAAATGGGCTGCTTAGTTCTGGATGAAGTGTTTCTTCTTGAGTGTTGTTGAGGCTGCATTCATTCAGGCAAGTAGCGGGTTTTCAATCACATTCCAGATTTGTGTCTTGTACATGGTGAACAGGCTTTGGGAGTCAAGAGGTGAGTTACTCACCGCAGTAATCCTCGCCTCTGACCTGCTCTTGAAGCCCCTGTGTTTATGTGGTTAGTCCAGTTGAGTTTCTGGTCAATGATCACCCCCAGGATGTTAATAGTAGAGGATTCAGTAAATGAAAAACCATTGAATGTCAAGAGGCAGTGGTTAGACTGTCTCTTATTGGTGATGGTCATGGCCTAGCATTTATGTGGCACAAATGTTCCTTGCCACTTTGAGCCCAAACCTGGATATTGTCCAGATCTTGTTGCATTCGAACATGGACTGATTCAGGATCTGACGAGTTATGAGTGGTGTCAAACATTGTGCAATCATTAGTGACCATCCCCCTTTCTGACCTTATGTTAAATGTAAGGTCATTGACGAAGCAGCTGAAGGTGCGTTGCATCTAGGACACTACCCTGAGGAACTCCTGCAGAGGTGCCCTGGAGCTGAGATGACTGACCTCCAACAACCACGACCATCTTCCTATGTGCCAGGTATGACTCCAGAGAGTTTGCCCCCCTGAAACTCATTGATTCCCATTATGCTTAGGCTCCTTGATCCACAGTTGGTCGAATGCAACTTTGATGTCAAGAGCTGTTGCTCTCACTTCACCTTTGGAATTCAGCGTTTTTGTCCATTTTTGAATCAAAGCTGTAATGAGGTTAGCAGCTGAGTGGCTGTACTGGAACCCAAACTGAGCACCATTGAGCAGGTTATTGCTGAGCAGGATGCTGCTTGATTCCAATCCCTTCCACCACTTTACTGATGAGAGTAGACTTGACAGTAATTGGGGCAGGTTGGATTTGTCCTGCTTTTTATGTACAGGACATAGTTGGTAACTTTCCACATTGAGGAGAAAGTGAGGACTGCAGATGCTGGAGATCAGAATAAAAATGTGTGGCGCTGGAAAAGTACAGCAGGTCAGGCAGTATCTGAGGACCAGGAGAGTTGATGTTTCGGACATAAGCCCTTCATCAGGGATGTGATGAAGGGCTTATGCCCGAAAAGTTGACTCTCCTGCCCCTCGGATGATGCCTGACTTGCTGTGCTTTTCCAGTGCCACACTTTTTAACAACTTTCCACATTGTCAGGCAGATGCCAGTGTTATAACTGTACTAGAACAACTTGGCTAGGGAAGTGGCAAGTTCGAGAGCACAAGTATTCAGTGCTATTGTGGAATTTTGTCAGGGGTCGTATTCTTTGCAGTATCTAGTGTCTAAAACGGTTTCTTGCTATCACATGGAGTGGATTGAATTGGCTAAAGACTCGTATCTGTAATGCTGAGGACCACTGGAAGAGGCATAGGTGGATCATCCACAAGGCATTCTGGCTGAAGATTTCTGCGAATGCTTCAGCCTAATGTTTTGCACTTAAGTGCTGAGCTCTTCCATCATTGGATGAGGAGGCTCCACAAATATCCCCATCTTCAATGAGTTGTTTAATTGTCCACCATCAGTCAATATTCAATATGGATCACTTTGCTCTGTCTATCACTTATGGCTTATGCTACTGGCATGCAAGTAGCTCTGCTTGGTGGTTTCACCAAGTTGACACCTCACCTTCAGGTATGCCTGATGCTGCTCTTGGCACATCTTTCTGCATTCTCTATTCAACCAGGGTTGATCCCCTGGCTTGATGATAATTGTTGAATTGGGGATATGTGAGGCCTTGAGGTTACAGATTATGCTGGAGTACAATTCTGCTGCTGTTGATGGCCCATAATGTCTTATAGATGCCCAGTCTTGAGTTGCTAGAAGTGTTCAGTCTGTCCCATTTAACACAGTGATAGTGTCACGCAATTTGATGGAGGTTATTGTCAATGTGAAGACAGCACTTAGTCTCTATAAGGACTGTGCGATGATTGCTTTTACTGATACAGTTGTGAACAGATTATCTGCAGCAGGCAGATTGGTAAGGATGAGGTCAAGTATGTTTTTCCTTCATGTCGGTTCTCTCACCACCTGCGACACACACAGTCTAGCATCTACATTCTTAAAGACCTGACAAGCTCAATCAGTAATACTGCTGCCAATCCAATATTGTTCGTGGACATTGAAATGCCTCACCCAGAGCACATTTTGTGCTCTTGCCATCCTCAGTGCTTCCTCTAAGTTGTTCAACAAGGAGGAGCACTGAATTACCAGCTGAAGGAGGACAGAATGTGGTAGTCAGCATGAGGCTTCCTTGCCCATATTTAACATGAAGACACAAGACTTCCTGAGGTCCGGAGTCAATGTTGAGAATTTCCAGAGCAACTCCCTCCCAGCCACACACCACTTTGCCATGTCCTCTGCTGGGTCTGTCCTGCTGGTGGGATAGGACAAATCCAGGGATGGTGATGGTGATGTCTGGGACATTGTCAGTAAGGTATGATTCCATGAGTATGATAATGTCAGGCTGTGCTGATTAGTCTGTGAGACAGCTCACCCAAGTTTGGCACTAACCCTGGATGTGCGTAAGGAGGACTTTGCAGGGTTGACGAGGCTGTTTCTGCCATTGTCTTTCCTGGTCCTAGGTTGATGCCAGGTGATCCATCCGGTTTCATTTCTTTGAGACTTTGTAGCAAATGGTACAAGCAAGTGGCTTGGTAACCCATTTCATAGGGTAATTGAGTCAATCACATTGCTGTGGCAATGTGGGACTAGAGTCACAGGTAGGCCAGATCAGATTTCCTTCCCTGAATGACATTAGTGAACCAGATGGATTTTTCCAACAATCAACAATGATTTCATGCTCACCAATAGATTCTAATTCCAGACTTTTTTTTATTGAATTCAAGTTCCACCAACTGCTGTGGTGGGTTCCAACCTGGGTCCCCACTACATCAGCTGAGTTTCTGGATTAATAGTATAGCGTTAATACCAAAGGCCATCGCCTTCCTGAAAATATGCAGAAAGCACGCAGATTAATAGGTAGTGAGGAGAGGGGAAGGCGTCTGAGAGGGAATAAGGGGAAACACTGCAATCCTTAGCAGGAGGTAGCTGCACAGGCAGATCTAGAGTGATGTGAGGTAATAGAGAGAAGGAACACCTAAGGTCATTAAACTTCTTCCTGCGTTGCTGGGCGTTTCACCAGGTGGTGGGTATCACACTTACTCAGGCAACAACATCAGAATGAGTGGCAGAATCTGGTACTGTGATCTCCTCTAATGATCCTGAGGTAAGAAGATGTCCCTCCTATTCACCACCTCATTCACCCAGGCCTCAAGGTCCCCATTGGTGAAGTGGAGTGCCAACATTTTTCTCTCAGTCACATCCTTTGAAACGGTGTAGCAACACGTTGCGAATGGCAATTGGGATTACATCAGGGATGCTGGCTTCAGCAGCATCAAAACACTTATAGTCAGTGAAAGATGAATTAACATATCCCAGTTGCACTGAACAAGTTCACATAGAGATCCTGACTGGGTCGCTATGGTCAATGCTGCTGTAAGATGCTAAAGGTGCTTTTTTGGCTGAATATCTATTTTTCTTATTCAGCATAATGTTGCAGTTCTCATTGATCTCCATCATCATCCTGTAGTCCTGGAGCTTCTTCCATTTTGTCTGGACAGTGCCAGTTCAATTCCCCAGACATGAATTACATATAAACTTGATGTGGAGGGACCATCCTATGACCCTCAGTGGCCCAAGTGGTAGAAGGTGTTGCATCACACTTACACTGGACAGCATGAATGCACTCTGACTTTCACATTTGGACAACATTTACATCCTTGCCCCTCTCTCATCTGCACAGCATTCCATGGAAGGTGAGCAGCTATGGCTTCCCTATGTTTTTATTGCATCATGATGGCATTATAGCTAGAAGTTCCACAGTAAAGGTCAGTTCCAAATGAGTTTGAGATTGATGCTGGTCCTGGGCTTCCAGTTGTGTGTGTTGGTCATCAATTTGTGTGGATGCTCTTAGTTCAGGACCAAAGAGACCACAGCAACTTCTGCTTCTAGATCCACTCAGGACAGCTAAGATGAGCATATTGTTTGCAATATGGGAAACAAAGCAGCCCCTGTGTCATGAGACCATTCAGCGATCACAGCATACCCAAACAACGTTTGAATCAGTATCCTCAGAACATTTGGACATGGAGGCCCCAAAAAGGAGACCAGTGAGATGCCTCTATAAAGACATGTGGACATTGTTGTCCTTGTTCAAATGTCTGTTCCTCAAGTCTTTTGGTGCATGTACAATAATGAGGGCCTATCCCCCACATCCCAATCCAAGACATTGCTTTCACCTCACACCAATTAATGGGATTAATTAGTGGTTTGGATGATGTGGTGAACAGTGCTAAGGCCAGGACTTTTAGTCAATACACTAATTCAAAACATAAAATCTGTATACAGCATTTTGTGAAAATAGATGACTTTAATCTGTACTGTCTCACTGTCTGTTTAGTGCTCTTGCCCTTTGAAGGCAATGCACAAAAGTGGAGCCCCACCCTCACAGAATGAAACACTTACAGTTGCTACTCTGGGTGTGATGACAGTTATTTTCATCTCCATGGTGCACTTGTTATTTACACCTCGGTGAAAGGAAACAATAGGCATACTTCACAGGCTCGCAGACTCAGCCTCTCAGTCTAGGTGAGCACACAAATTGTCATACTCCCGTTTTCCTATCCCTCTCTGCCAATCTCATTGGCTTTGATCTTCCCCACATTCCCATCCAGCCCATTTATTTAACTACTAGTCTTCCTTCTTTACCCTCGAAACCTGAGGCATATAGTTCGGTCATGCCAAACATCATGATGCATTGTCCCCATCAAACTCAGGGTTGCGGTGACCATCAAAGATCTCCTCCTGGCTCCCCTTCACACAATATACCACACCCTCCCATCTCTATGGTCTCCCACCCAGTTATGTTAGGTTTCCACCTATGTTAGTTTTCACAATTATTATCCCAGCATGTGCTTTCCATCCCCAAAGATGACTTCCCAGCTTCTTCATTGCCACAGTGCTCCCAATAATATCCTTTGACTTTCATTGGATAGACCCCAGTACTGATTGTGGCACACCCACCTGACAAGCTTAAGAAGACAGAAAGTGTAGTGCTGGAAAAGCACAGTCAGTCAGGCAGCATGCGAGGAACAAGAGAGTCGATGTTTCGAGCATAAGCTCTTCATCAGGAATGTGAGTGGGGGGGTCCCAAAGCAGCTGAGAGATAAATGGGAGGAAGGTGGGGCAGGGGGAAGGTAGCTAGGAATGCGTTAAATGGATGCAGATGGGGCGTGATGGTGATATGTCAGAGTGGAGAGTGGAGCAGATAAGTGGGAAGGAAGGTGGACAGGTAGGACAGTTCAAGAGGACAGTGCCGAGTTGAAGCCCACTGCATGGGTGCTAGCTACACCTGCCTCGTCGTCAGTTACATGGAACAGTCCATCTTCCGCAGTTACTCCCGCACCATTCCTGCCTTTTCCTTTGGGACATCGATGACTCTATCGGTGCCACCTTGTGCTCCCACAAGGTGGTTGAACAGTTCATCAACTTCGCAACATCTTCCACCCTGACCTCAACTTCACCTGGACCATCTCGGACACCTCCCTCCCCTTCCTGGACCACTCCATCTTCATTTCCGGTGACTGACGCAACACAGATCTGCTTCAAACGCACAAATGGCCACAACTACCTGGACTAAACCTCCTCCCACCCACCCCCTGTAAAAATGTTATCCCTTACTCCCAATTCCTCCGCCTCCATTGCATCTGCTCCCAGGAGGACAAATTCCACTCCAGAACATCCCAAATGGCTCCTACTTCATGGACTACAATTTCCCCTGCCACAAGGGCAACAATGTCCACCAGCACATCTCTTCCACTTCCCGCACCTCTGCCCTTGAACCCCACCCCTCCAACCGCAACAAGGACAGAACCCCCCGGTCTTCACCTTTCACCCCACCAACCTCCGAATACAACGAATCATCCACCACCTACAGTCAGACCACACCATCAGAAATATATTTCCCTCCCACCCCAATCTGCTTTCTGCAGAGACCATTCTCTCCGCGATTCCTTGTTAGGTCCACTCACCCCATCAACCCACCCACCACTCCTGGCACCTTACGTTGCCACGACCAGAGGTATAAAACCTGTGCTGACACCTCCCCCTCAGCTCCATTCAAGGTCCCAAAGGATCCTTTCACATCTGGCAGAGATTTTCCTACACCTCCAAACACCTCATCTACTGTGTCCACTGCTCTCGATGTTGTCTCCTCTACATTGGGGAGACAGGAAACCAACTTGTGGAACGTTTCAGAGAACATCTCTGGGACACATGCATTAAACAACCCCACCACCCTGTGTCCAATCACTTCAACTCCCCCTCCCACTCGAATAAGGACATTCTAGTCCTGGGCCTTCTCCACCATCAAATACCAGCCACCCGACAACTCATCTTCTGCTTTGGAATTCACCAACCACATGGGATCACCAGTTTCCTCAATGCCCTCCGCCCACCTCATCCCAGATCCAACCCTTCAACTCAGCACTGCCCTCTTGAACTGTCCTAACTGTCCATTTTCATTCACACCTATCCACTCCACCCTCCACTCCAAACTATCACTATCATTCCCCCACCTACGTCCACCTATTGCATTCCTAGCTACTTTCCCCACAACCCTACCTCTCTCCCATTTATCTCTTAGTCCTCTTGGGCCTACCTCCTATATTCCTCATGAAGAGTTTATGCTCGAAATGTCAACTCTCCTGCTCCTCAAATGCTGCCTGAGCAGCTGAGCTTTTCCAGCGCAACACTTTCTGTCTCATTAAGTTTGTCAAGTGGGTGTGCCACAATCAGTTCCGGGGCCTATCCAATGAAAGTCCTCATTTTCTCCCAACTTAATGAGACAGCCCTGATTGATGAATGAGCAGTCTCCTGTCTGATATCTGTGCAGCTTCCTGACTGACTGACTGCTAATCTACAGATTGGTGGAACTGGCCCTACTGGACTGATCATTGCCCACTCCCCAGATTGTAGAAGTACAGACTCCTGGATACACTAAGTAGCTGACTGACCATGTCCAAGATCCTGGACTATAATCAGATTCAACCTGTGAGTTACTGTGCTGGTGCCTCCTGATAGAAGTCCCTTTTCTTGTTTGGAGTGACCACAAACTCCTGCCCTTAGTCTTTGAGATATGACTGTCTGGTTGAAGCGCATACAGTGTGTTTGCCATGTAAACTGCTAGTACGTAGTGTTGATATAACACTGATCTAGCCATGTGCCACATAGTAAACTGTTCAGCCCCTTGACTGATCATTGCTGACAATCATGACAAGCTGCCTGGCTTTGTCTACACTAAACAGCAAAGCAAGTCAGAAGTTCCTGCAAGATTTTAAGTTCTGAATAAAGTGGCAAAGTGCAAAAAGGCAAAGCAAAGATGCCATGATCCAACTAGGTACAAAATGATTGAGTATGAACAGTGCAAATCAGGAGCCCTGAGATGCACCTTAATTTATTCTTGTGATGGGTATTTGCCGCTGGCAGCAGCACTACAATGAAAATTGCTTAGGTACTCCAAGGTAGCATTTGAAGTGGCAACCTGTATTATAAGTGGATCAGAGATATGTCATGATGATGCAGTGTGGTCTATCATTGGCTAATGCCAAACTCATTGGATGAGGGTGTAGGCAGTCACTGCCCATGGAGCATAACCTGAGATGTTGGTCGCTGCTGTCCCTGGAGGCCCAGGAGAGCAAGCAGCAGGCTGGACCTACCAGGTACTCATTCTATTTTTCATGTTGGGAATTGTTGTTATCTCATTTCTAGCCAGCATGTTGGAGAGTACAAACTGCACATTGATGAGGTGAGATTTGTTACTAATAGCATGCAAATGCATGTTAGAAAGGTTCTTGCAGCTCCCAATTGAGACTCTCATCTCACAATTCAAAACTTGGATGCACATCTAGACATTTTTTGAGATCAAGAATCTATTTTCTTCTGAGTTCACCATTTTTTCCCAACTAACCTACCATTACCCTTATCATTCAGAGGCTGGGAAGATTCTGCTCAGTGTTTCAATTTGAAAATATTTAGCTACAATGCATGCCAGGTTCAACGTACTTAACTTTCTTGATTTTCTTCATTAGAAACACATAACCATCTGACAAAGACCTGGAAAATGGTAGGACAGAAATGTTCTTGCAGCTATAATCCTTGACACTTTATCAATAACATGTTACTGTGCCAAGCTTCTCTGCTATTTTTAACAGAATATGGTGATCATGAACAAAACATTTTGTATGCAAACAAATATTCTGACTCCACTTTCATTTGAGGTATGACATTTAAAATTGTTATTTACATGTTCAGCAAAAATGAAGAATGCAAATAAAGTTTCACTCTTGGCATACTTTCATCCTACAATAGGATGGATTCTCAGTGTTTATTTTTTATAAGTAGTTAAACATTCTAAATTGATTAATAGTACATCAATCCAACACTTGACATGCATCACTAACTGTGTAAAATATATTAGGAATGAAATTTGTCATGGTAGTAGCAAATAATACTCATTTTTACATTCCACTTTTTTTTCAGTGGATTCAATGAAAAGGAATGTGACAAGTTGATAAATGGGTTGACAATTCATTATCATACAGCTAGTTGTTTTGAAAGGTGGATTTTTCCAAACCATCGTTGGAACTTTTTGAGGATGAACCAGTTGGGTAGACAAAGAAGAATCAGTAAATGCAGTATACCTGGATTTCCAAAAGGCATACAATAAGGTGTCTTAAATAGATAAGATAAAACACATGGAACGGGGGGCAAGGTATTAACATGGAATGGAGATTCATTAAGACGGGGAAAAGAGTGCGTATAGACAGAGTGTTTTGACATGGTCAAACTCTGACTAGTAGAGTGCTATGAGGATTAATTTGGGGACCTCAGATATTGTGGCTCAGTGATTGGCACTGCTGCCTCACAGTGCCAGGGACCTGAGTTCGAATTTAGCCTCAGGTACTTGTCTGTGTGGAGTTTGCACATTCTCCCCATGTCTGTGTGGGTTTCCTCTGGGTGTTCCAGTTTCCTCCCACAATCCAAAGATGTGCAGGTTAGGTGAATGGGCCATGCTAAAATTGCCCATAATGTTCAGGGATGTGTAGGTTAGGTGCATTAATTAGGGGTAAATGTAATGGGGTAGGGAATAGGTCTGGGTGGGTTACGTTTCAGAGGGTCAGTGTGGACCTTTAGGATTAAAGGGCCTGTTTCCACATTGTAGGGATTCCACAACAATCTATATTGATGACTTGAAGAGATGAGTCATGTATCTATGGTTACTGATGGAACCAAAGGGATATGGAAACGTAAATTTTGGGAAGGATATGTAGAACTGCAAACAAATCCTAGAGGCAAAGACAACACATAGGTTAAGTGAGTAGACAACAGGATGGCAGGTGGAATATAGTGCGGGCAGCTGTGAAGCTGTTATGTTTGGTCAGAAAAGCAGAATAATTTTGATAAGTGTGAAATATTAAAATGGTGTTGTTCAGAGAGACTTAGTGAATTCATAAACAGAGTGCAGAAAGTTAACATACAGGTAGAGCATGTAATTAAGAAAGCAAATGGCATGCTGGACTTCATTGCAAGGAGTTTGGAGTACACGAATAATGAAGACTCGCTCCAGTTGTATAATTTGTGAGCTCACATCTGGAGTACTATGCCGTTTTGTTCTTTATATTTAAGGAAGAGCATACCTGCTTTACAGGTGTACATTGAAGATTTTGCTAAATGCATTCCTAGAATAAAGGATGAGAGGCTAAATAAATGGGGTCTATATTCTCTGGAGTTTAAAAATATGGGAGACAATCTTATGAAAACATGAAAAAAATTTGGAAGTGTTAACAGTGTAGATGCTGAGAGATTGTCTCTGCTAGTCAGGAACTGAAAGCAAAAGCATACAGTCATAGCATATGGAGTCAATCATTAGGGGCATGGATACGTTCAAATGATTTCACTTAAAGGCTTGTGAATCTGTGGAACTCTCTACCTGAGAGGGTTATGGATCTACTATCACTGAATACATTAAAGGCTGAGATAGATGTGTGAGTCAAGAGATATGAAAAGCAGGCAAAAAAGTGGAGTTGAAACACAAAAGCAGTCACAATCTGTGAACGATGTGCAAATGTGACAGGCTGTACGCTTTACCCTGGTTTTCATTTCTTGTATTCCTGCGCTCTTGGAGTTGTTCAACTTATCTATTAGAGATTAAAAGTATGTTGTCAAGTTCAAATTTGATGTTTTTTGAAACAAAATTACCTTGCATCTAATATCTTTTTTAATCAAGTGGTTTTCTCCTTTGTAGCTGAAGATCACGTGAACTTTTTTTGTTTCTGGTCCACAAATATCGGGACCTGAGGAATATGAAGACATTAAAATTTACTACTGAACTCTGAAGGAAATTACAACCTGTTGAAGGCATGGTTATCTATTTCACTACTTTAAATATTATTATTGTCTTTAATGAAGGTGTAAAAAGTATTCACTGAAAAACTTTGCTCTATTACCAACTTTCAACTGACTGAGCGTCCATCCTGAATTCCCAAGATACATGGACCATGGTGCTGCTGTCTAATTCCATATGATATTTATGGTTTTATTTTGTTCCAAGAAATTTGCTTGGTATTTTTCTTATAATAATTTTAATTGCACTTGATTAAGTTACATTGAAAAGTTTTCACAAATGCAATTACTTAATGAGCATCAGTGATAATTATCAAACTTACATGTCACCTTAATAATTAGATGGAGTCAAATATGAACTCTGTGATTGTATTAGACTCTAACTGGTTTACTTCATATAGTTAAGCACTGTCAAATAGAATTGGAGCCTGATATATATACATCTTTATACGTTTTCATACAGACACACAATGTAAACAATGATCTGCTTGAAACACAACCACCATAGTTTCAGTCTGTTCCTAGACATCACAAAAGTGAATTTCCAAGTTAATACTGAATGCAGTCAAACTCTCAGTCAATTACGTGGTGTTCTCATTCTGGCACATGGTAGTGATTGGCAGAAAATTTCAACACAATTATTGTTGGGATTTCAGAATATGGCACTATAGGAAATTTCAGTACCAAGTGTGGAGATGCCATATAATAGTAAAAAAAGGCACCAAACCTCGACAAATGAAATTGTCCCAGATTTGCTAATGTTAGATTAATACTAAAGTGAAGGTCATGAAAATATCATCCTCGCTAGTTTTACAACCTGTTCTTAAAACAAAAGAACCTCTCTACCTATCCCTTTCCATTGACCTTCCTTAAAAAGGGAATGTTCTGATGAAGTGTATATAATCAATTTTCATAATAGCACTCATTTTTGATAGGGTTAAGATAGATTCAGTGACATCGTAAATGGTGCCATTTTGAAGACTTGGTATGAGTTGATCCATGGTCACTACTTACCAAACATTATATAATAAGGAGAATTTCCAGACATATCTTCTTGGTTGAGATTAGCAGGAAAAAGCTTAATGTATCCCCCACCACAGTCAATATTTTGCTCATGTTTAACAGTGAATTGTATGACTAATGTTTGTCCTTCATTGTTGAATTCTTCAAATCTAATTGATCTTGCATAAAACTTGGCATCCTGACTCGTCTGGATTCCTGTAAGACAAAGTAAAGTATGTACTTTGAGATAGTTTGAAGAGCAGATCAAAAAATTGATACAAGGATGTATAAGTAAAATAGTCACTCCAAGACATCTATTGTACTTGACATTCTCTCTGAAAAAATATTTTTTATTTATTGGTGTTACCATTCTAAAACTGAATAATACAAATTTTACTGCTTCCCAGGTGTCTGGGCCAGGAACATTTCAGAAAAGCTGGAAATGTTTTCAGAAAAAACAGGAGATCAATCTATGTGATCCATGTTGGATCCAAAGGTATTATATTTTGCAATACAAATTTAGAAATGGGTTCTGGAACAAAATTCTCCAGTTTATATTCCCCACCATGTGCTTACTTGAGAAAGGATATAATTGCATTGGAACAAACACACAGAAGGTTAACTACACTAATTCCAGAGATGAAAAGCTTTTCTGTTGAGGAGACATTGAGTAGGTTAGGTCTATACTCACTTGAGTTCAGGAGAATGAAAAGAGATTTAACTGAGGTATATAAGATGCTAAAGGGTTTTGACAAAGTAGACATAGAATGAATGTTTCCCCTTGTGGGGTAATCTAGGATGAGAGGTCACAGTTTTAGGACAAGGGGTAGCAGATTTTATACAGAGATGAGGAGGAATTACTTGTCTTAAAAGATCATGAATCTATAGAATTCACTGCTTTATAGTGCTGTGGACACCGGGACACTGAATACTGAGGAACCTCAATTATCTGAAGGACATGGGTGGGCAGTATTTTGTTCGGTTAATTGAATTCTGGATAATCGAATGCCAACTAACATAGTTTAGTTGAGCATCGGGACCTTGCAATCTTGCCAGATAATCCGATATTTGGATAATTAAGTGCCGGATAACTGAGGTTCCTTTGTAAATTTAAGGAGGAGTTAGACAGATGTTTGCTTAGAAGTAGATTAAAGGGTTATGAGGATGACCAGGAAAGTAAAGTTGAGGTTGAGATAAGATCAGCCGTGATTATATTAAATGGCAGAGCACATTCAAAGGGCTGAACTGCTATTATGCTCTGAGTTCTTATGTCCCAGAAGAGGGAAGAATGGAAGACTAAGAACTCACCTCGTGGCTAAAGAAATGATACCAGGAAAATAATTTCCATTTTGTGTTATACTGACATCTGTTCTGGGGAACAAGGAGACACTACATCCATATTGGAAGTAAGCGAATGAAATGAAAAATAATACTAAATAGGGGAGAGAAGAAGTATTTAAACTAGGAAAGAAAAAAACAGGGTAAATATAAACAAATCGAACATGAAAGTAGATAATGTGGAAGTAGATTAAATTGACATTAAAACAAAAATTAATAATAAATAAAATGAATAAAGGAAGTGCAAGAGGAAGAAAGGAAAAATTCAGACTTACCAGTCATATAATCACAAAGTAAGCTTGATTCAAGTATAATGGGAAAAGTGCAAACTTAAATATAAACAAAAACAAGTAGTTTATAATATTTTTAGGAAGAGAATACAAGATTAAACAAAAAAACAATATTTACAGTATATGGGAAGGAGAGCTACAGACAGATTAATCTGGGTGGAGAGCAAAGATTTCATGAAGTATTATTGCATAAGTAAATATGAACTAGAAAACAAACCTCTTTGTGGGGAGAGAGAGGAAAATGGTAGAGGAAACCTGGAGATTTAAATCAGGAAGCTGAATTAATGTAATTTGTTTCTGCTTATTCTATTTTCACTGTTTACCTTTGTCCTTCTCAGAATCACCATAGAATTTTCCTGCATGGAGTATGAATTTACCATAGTCAGACCTGTGTTTTGATTCTATCCATCTTTCTTCCCAAGCATCTATATAAAAAAAAGAAATGAATCACAAAGCTTAAAAGTTGTACGCTTGATTGAGATAAAATGTTTGAAACTGTATCAGAGTTGCAACAAGTTAAAGTGAAACACTAATACACTAAAACATCATCCATAATGTTGACCTGTAAGGCACTGAATGGGCAAATGTGTAAAACACTTTGTGAAACAAAAGACACGGGTTACAGGGCAACAATATTCCATTTGTAAGGAATAAGCTGCTTTGATGAGATATCATGCCTACAACTCTCTCAAGATAGGTTACATGACCTAGTTCTTTCAAAAGTGAGATAACGAGAGTTCAGAGACAGTGTGTTCCTGTTAGGAGTGAAGGGTAAGGGCAAGGGCAAGGAGAAGAGAATACTGGTTAACTAGAGATATTGAGGCTCTGGTCAAGAAAAAGAAGGAAGCATAATACCATAAGACCATAAGACATAGGAGCGGAAGTAAGGCCATTCAGCCCATCGAGTCCACTCCGCCATTCAATCATGGCTGATAAGCATTTCAACTCAACTTACCCGCATTCTCCCCGTAGCCCTTAATTCCTTGTGACATCAAGAATTTATCAATTTCTGCCTATGTCAGGTATAAACTGCTGAGATCAAATGAATCCCTTGAGGACTATAGGAGTAGTACGGGCATACTTAAAAAGGAAATCAGGAGAGCAAAAAGATGAAATGAGATATCTTTGACCGATTAAATTATGGAGAATCCAAAGAGATTCTACAAGTACATTAAGGGCAAAAGAGCAACAAGTGAGAGATCAATAGGGCTTCTTATGTGTGGAACTACAGGAGGTGTTGAGATGAATATTTCATGTCAGTATTTACTGTAGGAAAGACATGGAAGCTAGAGAACCTGGGGAAATAAATAGTGATGTCTTGAAAATGGTCCACATTACAGAAGAAGGGGTGCTAGAGGTCTTAAAACACATAAAGATTGATAAATCCCCAGGATCTGATCAAGTTTTATGAAGATGTGGGTGTACTGTATCTTTAAGAGAGTTAGAAGATGACAGAACTACGTGACAGCACCAAGTGTTCTCAGTAAGGTAAGAATGTAACACTTGGTTGAAAGTAGATTAGCTGGGTTGCCTGGAAACAACAGAACAGATTCAAATTAGGCCAATCAGTTTAAATTATACCCCCAAAATGCCAAATTCCAATCAAGTTTGAATTTAGTATATTGACAATCTTAAAAGCCAATGACACAATCCAATGCTTTGGAGGGTTTTAAGACTGGGGAAAATTGAACAGTTGGGAGGAGAACTGCCAAGCCACAAGCCTGTAAAGACTACCGAGAAATGGGTCTCTTAAAGGTACCTTTATTGATCAATAACCTGTGAAGCAAAATTACCAAGAAGAAGAAAAGAAGACAGGAATACAGAAAATAACCTAAAGCTTCCTGGTTTTGAGATAAGAACTTTTGTAAATCTGAATCAGGATTTTTTTCAGACCAGTATTATAGAGGGGTAAGTAAAATATAGGAAGGGGTTGTAAATAGTCATTAGTTAATTATTCTCTGTTATAATTTAAGAGATAAAGTTGTTAATTTTTGCTTTAAATAGTTTATGGCCTCTCGAATTTTCACAGATTACTGCATGGGATAAATCTTTTCTGTTTTGCTGGTTTAAATTAAGCTGGAGGGTTTACCCCGTATCGTAACACAAGTGTATCCTAGAACATCATGGAAAGCTAGGGAGGAATTTGCGGTGCCCCTAGTCAAGATATTTATACAACTACAGCCATGGGTGAGATGCCGGAAGACTGGAGGGTGGCTAATGTTTTGCCTTTATTTAAGAAAGGCTGCAATGAAAAACCTGAGAATTATAGATCAGTAAGTCTGACATCGCTGGTGGGTAAGTTGTTGAAGGGAATTCTGAAAGACAGAACTTACGTGCATTTGGAGAGGCAAGGGCTGATTAGAAATAGTCAGTATGGTTTTGTAATCGTATCTCACAAATTTTAATTTTTTAAGGACATGATAAACAAAGATAGAGCAGTCGTGTTGTCTACATGGATTTTAGCAAGGCTTTTGACAAGGCTTCACATATTAGACATGTTAATAAAGTTAAATCACGTGGAATCCAGGGAGAGCTAACTGATTGGATAGAAAATTGGCTTGACAGTGGGAACATAAAGTCATGACAGAGGGGTTTTTGGACTGGATGCCTGTGAGCAGCAGTGTTCTGCAGGTATCAGCTGGGTCCACTGTTCTTGGTCATTTACATAAACAATTTGGATGAGAATATAGTAAATTTGTGGATGACACCAAAATTGATGTTATAGTGGACAGTGAAGAACTGAAAATGTGATGCTGGAACAGCGCAGCAGGTCAGGCAGCATCCAGGGAACAGGAGAATCGACGTTTTGGGCATAAGCCCTTCTTCAGGAAATGCTTATGCCCGAAACGTCGATTCTCCTGTTCCCTGGATGCTGCCTGACCTGCTGCGCTGTTCCAGCAACACATTTTCAGCTCTGATCTCCAGCATCTGCAGACCTCACTTTCTCCTCCTGGACAGTGAAGAAGGTTATCCAAGAGTACAATGGGATCTTGATCAGCGGGACGACTGGGCAGAGGAGTGGCAGATGGAGTTTAATTTAAATAGATGCAAAGTCAAACATGGGCAGGATTTACACAGTTAATAGTAGAGTCCTGGGTAATGTTGTTGAGCAGAGAGAGCTAGGGGTTCAGGCCTTGAAAGTGGTGTCACAGATAGACAGGGTAGTTAAGAAGTTGTTCGGCACAAGTGCCTTCATTAGTCAGAGCACTGAATATAGGCTGCTGTGCAGGACATGTGAGGCCACGTTTGGAGTGTTGTGTGTAGTTCTGGTCACTCTGCTATAGGAAGCATATTATTAATTGGAAAGGGTACAGAAAAGGTTTTAACAGATGGCACTGGAACTGGACAGTTTGAGCTCTAAGGAGATCCTGGATATGCTGGATTTTTTTTCTCTGAAACATAGGCAGTTGAGGGGTGACCTTACAGAGATTTATAAAATCATGAGGGGCATAGATAAGGTATTTTTCTCAGGGTAGGGGAATTCAAAACTTGAGGGCATAAGCGTAAGGTGAGAGGGGAAAATAAGATCCGCCAGGGACTCAATTCGAATCCAGTCTTGGGCAACTGTTTGTGTGAAGTTTGCACATTCTCGCTGTATTTGCGTGGGTCTCCTCCAGGTGCTCTGGTTTCCTCCTATAAGCCAAAGATGTGCAGGTTAGGTGAATCGGCCATGCTATATTGCCTATAGTATTCAGGGATGTGTAGGTTAGGTGCATGAGTCGAGGTAAATGTAGAGTAATAGGGTAGGGAAATGAGTGGGTTACTCATCGAAGGGTTCGTCTGGGCTTGTTGGGCCTAATGGCCTGTTTCAACACTATGATTCTATGAAAAGTCACCTGAGGAGCAACTTTTCACACAGAGGATGGTGCACATATGGAATGAACTGCCAGAGAAAGTAGTGGATGCAGGAACAATTACAACATATAAAAGACATTTGGACAGGTACATGATAGCAAAGGTTCAGAGGGATATGGGCCAAGCAAATGGGATTAGTTCAGTTTAGGTGGCTCAGTAGTGCTATGAACCCAGGTTCAATTCCAGCTTTGGGTGACTGTTGGTTGTTTGCACGTTGTCTATGTGGGTACTCTGTTTTTCTCCAACATTCAAAAGATGTGCAGGTTAGGTGGATTAGTTATGTTAAAAAAAAATTGTCCAGGGATTTGTAGGCAAGATAGTTTAGCCAAGAGAATTGCGGGGAGGGGAGGGGGATCTGGCTGGGATGCTTTTTGGAAAGTCGGTGCGGACTCAGTTGGTCAAATGGCCTTCTTCCAAACTGGAGAGATTCTATGACATTCAGTTGGGCTAAAGGGTCACTTTCTCAGCTCTATAACTTTCTCGATGAAAAAAATTCTAAATTGTATGTCAGCAAGATTTTTCACATTCAAGATTATCCAGGAAATTTGTCTTAAAAGTGTAATGATATACTTTCTTAGTCAGACAAATTTAATACAGGAGAGCCAATGGATGTGATCTGTTTGGATTTCCAGAAGACCTTTGACTAGGTGCCACACAGGAGGCTGCTGAATAAGATAAGAGCCCATGGTTTTGGAGGCATGGTACTGGCATGGATAGAGAACTTGCTGACTGGCAGAAGGCAGAGAATGGGCATGGATGGGTCTTGTCAGGATGATAGCCAGTGACTAGTGAGTTCCATAGGGCTCAGTGTTGGGACAACAACTATTCATGTTATGCATTAACAATCTGGACAAAGCAACTGAAGGCACTGTTCCTAAGTTTGCAGATAACACAAAGATAGGCTGAGGGAAAGGTAATGTTGCAGATGGCTTGGACAGGCTGGGAGAATAGGCAAAGTGGCAATTGGAAAGTCGAGTGGGAATATGTGAGGTTATTCACTTTGACAGGAAGACAAGAATTGTTGACTATTTTTTAAATGGGAAAAGGCTTTGGAAATCTGAAGCACAAAGGCACTTAGGAGTCCTAGTTCAGCCCTATTTCTCTTAAAGTTAATATGCAGGTGTAGTTGGCTGTTAGGAATGCAAAATGTATTGCTAACATTAATTTCAAGAGGGTTTGAATGCAAGAGCAGGGATATACTATTGATGCTGTATAAGATTCTGGTCAGACCACATTTGATATATCATGCACAGTTTTTGGCCCCGTATCTTTGGAAGGATGTGCTGGCATTGGAAGGGGTCCAGAGGGGGCTAACAAGAATGATCCCTGGGATGAAGGGCTTGACATATGAAGTGTAGTTGAGGACTTTGGGTCTGCACTCAGTGGAGTTTAGAAGGAATGGGGGAACTCATCGAAACTTACAGAATACTGAGAGGCCTGGATATAGTGGACACAAAGAAGATGCTTTCACGACAGGAGAGAATAAGACCCGAGAGCACAGCCTTAAAATTAAGGGACAACCCTTCAGAATTGAGGTGAGGCAGAATTTCTTCAGCCAAAGGGTTGTGAATCCATGGAACCCATTGGCAAGAAGGTTGTAGAGGGCAAGTCATTGAGTGCATTTAAGACAGCGATTGATAGGTTCCTGATTAGTGAGAAGATCAAAGGTTATGAGGAGAAGGCAGAAGAATGGGTTTGAGAAACATATCAGCCATGATTGAATGGTGGTGTGGACATTTGGGCTGAATGGCCTAATACTGCTCCTTTATCTTATGGACTTATTGTCCAACAGTAACATTTGATTTTAATTTCCAATAAATCTGATGTTGTTCTCTTTGAATTACTTATTGATAACTGCAAATATTATCCTTTTAAATTATGGCATTGTTGCTCAGTGACAAGTGAAATATGGAAGAAATTGTACAATGAGACAGCAAAGGGTGGTGCTGGTGGGGAAGTTTTTTGGTAGAGATATTCAACTAAACTCACTAGCTTGCTTTTACTCCTTCAAGTACCTATCAAGGTGTTGAGGTGCATAAAGCATGGAATGCTTCATTATGTGTGAAATTACAAATTGAACTAAATACTGCAATTGCTAAACGGGTCTGGAGCTAAATGTTCCTGGCTGAACTCAAACAGCAATACTGAGCAAATTACTGCAATTACCAGTTGATTATTAACCTTACTTTACATCACTTTACTGGTGATCGAGAGTACCCTGCTAAGATGACACTTGGCTGCATTGGACTTATCCTTCGATTTGTGGACAGGATATCTTTGGGCAATTTCCCATTGTGGAGTAATAATATTAACTACAAGTCTGCAGAACACCTTGTTTTTTTTTTTTGGATGTTTCCCGATGTTAGGGTGAGCACTACGCTGGGTTGATTTGTAATATCAGGTGCCCATGTCAATGTTAGAGAAGTCACATGACACCAGGCTATTGTACAACAGATTTATCTGAAATGACAAGCTTTCTCAGCCCTGGTCCTTCGTCAGGTGAGGTGGCGAAGGAGCAGCATTTCGAAACCATGGGATTTCAAATAAACCTGTTGTACTATAAACTGGTGTTGTGTGATTTCTGACCGCGTCTACCCCAGTCCAACACCAGCACTTTCACATCATAGATCAGTGTTGGATGGGTCTTCTATCACTATTATTAAATGCATCTTGCAGAAACTTAATTCAACTTGTGAATTTGCTCGGTCATTTCAGAGAACTGCTATTACATTATGTGGGTTTAGAATAATACATGCAGTTAAGTTTGGCATATTTCCTTACAGAATAGCAGCAGTGAATTGGAAGGGTTTTTACTTCAACCTAGCAGTTTGAGGTCGATCATTACCAATATTAGCTACCAAAATATATCATTTTATATTTGTCTGCATTTCTCAGTTAATTTACCAGTTTGCATTTACATCAGAGTCATCGAATCATAGAGATGTACAGCACAGAAACAGACCCTTCAGTCCAACTTGCCCATGCTCACCAGATATCCCAACCCAATCTAGTCCCACCTGCCAACACCAGGCCCATATCCCTCCAAACCCTTCCTATTCATATACCTATTCAAATACCCTTCCTATTCAGATGCCTATTGAATGTTGCAATTGTACTAGCCTCCACCACTTCCTGTGGCAGCCCATTCTGCATATGTACCACCCTCTGTGTGAAAAAGTTGCCCCTTAGGTCTCTTTTATATCTTTCCCCTCTCACCCTAAACCTATGCCCTCTAGTTCTGGACTCACCCACCCCAGGCCTGCAAACTTTGAAATGATACCCTATTTATCAAAGTCAGGTTGTTAGAACAAAGAACAAGAAAATTTACAGCCCAGGAACAGGCACTTCAGCCCTTCAAGCCTGAGCCAATCCAAAGTACTGTCTAAACCTGTCAATCATTTCCTCAGCATTTGTAACCCTCTGCTCCCCACCTACTCATGCATCTGTCCAGAATCTACCGTGCCTGCCTCTACCACTTCTGCTGGCAGCACGTTCCAAGGTGTTCTGTGTGAAGTACTTGCCGCGTGTATCCCCCTTAAACTTCCCACCTCTCACCTTGAAAGCATGACCTCTGGTTACTGAATCCTTCACCCTGGGAAAAAGCTTGTGTCTATCCACCCTGTCTATACCCTTCATGATTTTGTAAAACTCAATCAGGTCCCCCCTCAATCTCCTTTTTTCTAGTGAAAATAAACCTAACCTACTCAACCTTTCTTCATAGCTAGCACCTTCCAAACCAGGCAACATCCTCGTAAACCTTCTCTGCACCCTCTCCAAAGTGTCCACATCCTTTGGTAATGAGGCGACCAGAACTGCACACAATATTCTAAAGGCGGCCGAACCAATGTCTTGTACAATTTTAACATGACTTACCAGCTCTTATACTCAATACCCCGTCCAATGAAGGCAAGCATGCTATGTGCCTTCCTACCATTCTATCCACCTGTGCAGCAACCTTCAGGGTACAACGGACCTGCACTCCCAGATCTCTCCGCCCATCAACTTTTCCCAAGACTCTTCCATTCATTGTATAATTTGCTCTAGAATTAGACTTGCCTAAATGCATCACCTCACATTTGTCTGGATTGAAAGCCATCTGCCACTTTTCCACCCAACTCTCCAGTATGTCTATATCCTCCTGTATTCTCTGACAGCCCCTTATGCTTTCTGCTACTCCACTAATCTATTTGTCATCTGCAAACATGCTGATCATACCAACAGTGCCCTCTTCTAGATCATTTATGTATATTACAAACAACAGTGGCCCCAGCACTGATCCCTGTGGAACAACACTGGTCACTTTTCTCCATTTCGGGAAACTCCCTTCAACTACTACTCTCTGTTTCCTGTTGCTCAACCAGTTCTTTATCCACCTAGCTAGAACACCCTGCACACCATGTGACTTCACTTTCTCCATTAGTCTACCATGGGGAACCTTATCAAACGCCTTACTAAAGTCCATGTATATGACATCAACAGCCCTTCCTTCATCTAACAACTTGGTCACTTCCTTGAAGAACTCTATTAAGTTGGTAAGCCATGATCTCCCCCGCACAAAACCATGTTGCCTATCACTGAGAAGCTCATTCTTTTCTAAATATAAATAGATCCTATCTCTTTGTACCCTCTCCAGCAACTTCCCCACCACCAATGTCAGGCTCATTAGTCTGTAGTTACCCAGAATATCCCTACAACATAAGCTACCCTCCAGTCCTCCGGCACCTCACCTGTATTTAAAGATGCCACAAAGATAACTGTCAGGGCCCCAGCTATTTCTTCTCTTGCCTCCCTCAGCAACCTGGGATAGATCCCATCTGGTCCTGGGGATTTGTCCACCTTAATAACCTCTAGCCTACCCAGCACATCTTCCCTACTTATGCCAACGTGATCCAGATTAATCAAACTTCTATCTCTAATCACGATTCATCATGTTCCTCTCCTCAGTGAACACCAATGCAAAGTAATCATTCAGAATCTCACCCATTCTCTCAGGTTCGGCACACAGCCTTCCTTCATTATCTTTTAGTGGACCAATCCTTTCTCTCGTTATCCGTTTGCTTCTTATATAAGAATAAAATGCTTTGGGATTTTTCATAATTCTGCTTGCTAAAGCTATTTCATGACCCCTTTTAGCCCGCTTGATTCCTTGTTTAAGACTTGTCCTACTCTTCCGATATTCCTCCAGGGCCCGTTCTGTTCTTTGCTGCCTGGACCCTATGTATGCTTCCCTTTTCCTCTTGGCTAGTCCTACAATTTCTCCTGTCATCCACAGTTCACAAATCTTGCCCTTCCTATCCTTTGCTTTCAATGGGACATGCCTATCCTGCACTGCTAACCTATCTTTGAAAGCCTCCCACATCTCAAATGTGGACTTCCCTTCAAATAGCTGTGTCCAATTCACATTTCCCAGCTCCTGCCTAATTTTGATATAATTGGCTTTGGCCCAGTTTAGTACTTTTCACTGAGGACCAGTCTCTTCTTTATCTACGAGTATTCTAAAACTTGTAGAATTACTGTTACTGTAAACCAAAAAAAATCCTAATACCAATGTCACTGTACTCAATGCCAGTCTGAAAAACAACTGTTCGCCTTACCGCTCTGCTCTCTACGGACTGGCCAATTTTCTAACTATGTCCCTTTAATTCCATGGTCTTTACGATTATTTGGTACCTTTCTCAAACTCTGTCTGAAAGTGAATTCATACATCGCTGTCAAGAAGATTCCACATATAGAATGACATCCAGTTATTTCCAAGTCCTCCTGATGAGTCCTGTTTTGGGGGCCAGCGGAGAATGACAGGGAGAGGAAAAACTAATTAAGGTTTTGTCACAAGTTTGCGAACGGCCAGGGAATAACTGAGTCAGTAGCTGGGGGTTGACACTTAGTATGAACCTCGCCAGTGAACCAAGCTGTGTATCCCTCCCTCCCGGTGCCTTTCGGCTCTTGCCTGAAACGCATAGACTGCTGCTTACCGCCATCCGCAAACTCTTCCTTCAGATAGATCATCGGCTCTGCCAGCGACTGGGCGGCTAAAGCTGCCAGCAGCAGGGTTGCTACCCTCATGCCGCTCAAGTTTATTAGATAGTTTGTTGTGTTATTTGTTCCAGTCGTTATTCGAAGTCGGTTAACGGTTTAAGCAGACGTTCTCTCACTGATAACCACAGAAACTTGCCGTTTGCCCAGAAAAGAAAATCACTTAATTAATTGCCCAGAGGCTAAATGAACATAAGCCATTTTGTGGACAATGTTATCTGACGGCGAGACGGCCAAGAGCCAATGAGGAGGAAGATGGGCTCTGTGAAGTAATTGCCAGGTTCATAGAGACCCCGAGGAGAGGATATGACCTTATTTCAAAAATGAAATAATAGTTCCCATCCTTTGAATAAGTAAAAATAAAGACATTCATATACGTATGCAAAAAAGTGTGATAGTAAATTATAAAAGCACAAGGAAATACATTGCACTACCCCCAGAATTGTTCTTTGTTCACTTGCGGGAATGGGCGTCACTGGCTGACCAGAATTTATTGTCTGTCCCTAGTTGCTCCTGAGAGGACAGTGGAGAGTTGAATCACTAGGATGCAAAATCAGACCATCATTGATACAAACGGAGAACCTTAGTATCCCTAGATCAAACCTGTGTCGCGCTCTCTGAGGCAGTAAGAGAACTGCTGTGATCAACCATGGCACGACAGGTCAAGATTGGGTAACAGCTCCTGATGACTTCATTGAGACCACTGCGTAAATGCTGAAAGGGAATTGGCTGTGATATTCTATGCAGCAAGATAACCTGCCAGTGTTTTTCCTGTATTAGTTACAAGTTACTCCCTCGATTAACAATCGTTAAATTTTTGACAGATCATATAAAAAGCCTAATCTGGGAAATTTGAACAATTCAAATCTTGTTTTTTTTGTGGCATCGATGAGCAATTGCAGTGTCTGGGAAAACCTACATTCAGAAGGGTATGTGTACAGAAAGAAGTCTAGCTCGGTGGCAATACAATAACTAGGTGACAATATTTCACTGTTCAGCTATCTTTAGTGCTTCCACCTCATTCTAATGTTTTATTGCCTCAAGGGTCCACAATTTATACACCTTCCACTTTGCATCTTCAAGTTGCCTCTCCAGATATACCATCCGAAAGCACAGAATTAGTTATTAATATTTATCATGACATTATCTACCATGCCACCAGCCCTCCTGACTTCTTCATTGATGCCAACTTATCAGAGTGCTTATTTTGATGAGAAGAAATTTCTCCCAATTGAGTATGGGAAGACTGAAGCCCTGTTTATGATCCTTCATCAAAATGTTGGTCCTAGTTACTCACTCCATCCCTTTCTCCAACAATGGTTTAAAATTAAACCAATTTATTTGGAACCAAGGAGCATCACCACCTGTAGGTTCCCTGTCGAACCACACACCCTCTGGACTTGGCCCAACATTGCCGCTCCACACTGCCGCTGGGTCAAAATCTGCTACTTTCTCCTGAACAGCTCTGTGGGTGCACATACACCCCAAGGACTGCAGCTGCAATAAAGCAACTAACCTCCATCTTCTCCAGGGCAATTAGGTATGGGTAATAAATGCTGGTCTAACCAATGACACCCACATCACGTGAATACACAGAACAAAACTTGATGTCACTGCATCATTGCTAACACCTTGTGCATCCATCTCAATAGCACTGTACCTATTTCAGCTCAGCTAGGTCAAAATGCTCATTTTTGCATTTGTTACCCTGAGACTATCTCTTAACTTGCAGCAAGTCTTGGCCATCTATGACCACTATGCTGTCTATTCATATTGGATCCTACCAACTAGAAACCACAATTCTGGAGTGTGATGGAATTCTCCCATTTGACTGGAGCTCTTACAAGGCTCATGAAGCTCAACAGCATTGATGAAAAGCAGCCCACTTGATTGGCCCCACCACCACCTCCAACATTTACTGTTTTCACCAGTAATGCACAATGACAGCAGTTTTTATGAATGTCAAGTCACAAATAGTCACAGAGGACCATAGGGGTACCCTCTCAGAGAGAGAGAGAGAAAACTGGTAGTGTTTAAATTGAAGGTCACCATGCCTCAGGTGAGGGACAAGGTTGCAAAGGAGAATCTTCATGCTAACCTCAGCCAGTGCAGGAATTGAACCCATTCTATTGGCGGGACTTAGCCTTGCAAAGCTGCAAACCATCAACCGAATGCAGAGCAACAACTTACTCTCCTTCAACAGCACCTTGCAAACCTGTGACCTGTAACATTGAAAAGAACAAGAAAACAGATGTGTAAGAACACTACCACCTGCAAGTTCCCCACAAGCGTACATAATATTGATTTAGAAAAATACCACTCTTCCTTCACTGTCACTGGGTCAAAATCCTGGAAATCTTTCCCTGAAAGTACAGTGGGGAAACTTAAACAAAGTTGCAGTGTGTCACCACCATCTTCTCAAGGGCAATTCAGGATGGAAAGTAAGTGTTGGTCAAGTCAACAATGCCCTCATGTTGTGAAGGAACAATAGATAAACCAGTGTGAACTCTTTCCATATAAGGGACATGAGATTGTGCAGCTGTACCAGGAGTGTATGTCTGTTCCAAAGGTTTTGCTGATTTTCAGCAGGAGAATGGCTTTTCCAATGTTGCTCTGTACTGGATGGCAATGAGATCAAAATGGTTGGAATATTGAGGAATGGAGTTGAGGGCATTTAAGCCAAAGACAGAAAGTGGAATATGTCGGTGACAGCATGGGCCTTGCCTAGTGGAAGGGAGACCTGTGCTATAACTTCAAATGAACAAATGCAAAAACCTGAGAATCAAAGCCACAGAATGCCATAATCTGGAATTACATCCTGAGATACAAACATTCTTCCTAATTGGAATTGCCAGACAATTAAAGGCTGGTATCTCCTGTACTTGGAACCGACATATAGAATGCTGTGATTTCTGTCTGAAGTGCTTTCTTGTGAGTTCAACAATTCAAGAAAGATAGTTAGATTATGTGTGGGAAGTATGAAAGGGAGCCTGGGAGTAGGGCTGCAGAGACAAAGGGACATTGGAGGAGAAGCAGGTGCATTGGGGTGAACATCAGCAACCCTCTGCCTTATGGACATGTCTTTGATTCAACCTTGAGAGCCTTTGGCTGAATACCCCTAATTCTGCTGATAATAGCCTGTACCATTTTGTTTCCAGGAAGACCACTACTAGCAGGCCAACTTGCAGCTGAATTAACCCCAGTGGTCAGGGGCTGGAGCCCTTAAGTGTTTGCTGATTAGTCACTCATTTGGAGGCAGGTTATGATGATGAAGCAGGGCCTTTTTGCCCACAACTTCAGACCTGAAGATTTTGCCCAGAGTCTCAGTTGAAATTTTCAAAATATTGTCCAAAGTGTACTAACTGCCTCCCTGCCTATGTTGAGCTCCCCTCCATGTTGGCTCCCTGAGTAGTGATTGTTTAAATGTTTTGGGCAAAGATTGTGTTGGCAGCACTGAAAAAACTAGACATCACTGGTGTCACTGAATTGGATTTCCTGCACTCTGCCTATCTACTCTCTGAAAAGTCTATCTCATGTGTTTTATGCAGTACTGTTGCCGTCAGATGCCTGCAGAGAAGTTGGTTTTCTCTTGATGTGCAAGGAAATTTTCAATACCTAAAATATTTACTCTGATGATCAATTAGGTTCTGTATAACATTATAGCTTTCATTGAACCAATCACAGGGTTTCCTGGCAGAAAAATCAAGAATATCTTTGGAGATTCCAACTTTGGTGGACTTTAAGGTTGACCAGAGACTAAGGGTACATTGTAGTTCCTGGACAGTTAGGTTGAGAGGTAGCCAGTGAAGTACTGACCGACAAGACCATTCTTGCTGAGAATTTTGAGGACTCTAATGTTAAATTTCTTGCGACATTATTTTTCTTTTATCATTGCTGGAGACCAGGATAGATGGAAATGGTGGATTAAATCAAGCAGTTGTCAATCCATCAATCATCAGTGACTGTCAGAGCACAAATGATGTGGATATCTCTGTGGTCCCTTACTCAAATAATCGTGAAATTGATTGGGTATCAATGGATGTTGCCATGAGGTCTTATATTTGACTTTCTCAGAGAGATATTATATTAGCTATAACATGATCATGTTCTATACTTCGAGCAGGGGACCATTCTATCGGAATTTGCTTTCCTTACTCCAATGTCAAGGTACTTGAGTTCCCCAGCTATGATGGCAGTGGGAGTTGCAAATCAGTCACTGTTAGGTTGTCTAAGTGAGACCAAACATTCCAAGTTTAATTTGACAAGTGTAAGATCCCTATACATGATACTTTTTT
Organism: Chiloscyllium plagiosum; assembly: GCF_037043375.1. Classification (NCBI taxonomy): domain Eukaryota; kingdom Metazoa; phylum Chordata; class Chondrichthyes; order Orectolobiformes; family Hemiscylliidae; genus Chiloscyllium; species Chiloscyllium plagiosum. Next base: position 46,642,505 of record NW_028270147.1, on the reverse strand, counting down.
CATGGGGAGATGTTTGTATGTTGACCACTATGCAGATTAAGTGGAGCTGCATTTTGGTCCAATGATATGGAGGTTCCATGATGATTGGAGTCCAAGCTGTACTGTGAAATATTAGCATGGTCTGTGTATAATCATATGTAGGTTTGAACTTAGTTGCAGGGACAGAGCAAATTAACACCCTTCCAATTCCATCCACCCATACATTGTTCCTGATCCCCACAACCTGATTCTTCCTTGCAATATTAAGTTGCTAGTCAGTATTAAATTATCAAAGACAGGTAATGCAAAAAAAATTTAATATTTTTCTTTCCCTGAAAGGGTCAATAAAGTTATCTCTGATCTACAGTGTTTCTAGCTAGGATCTAAAGACAGATTTTTAAAAAGATAAAAATAACATGGGGTATTGAATTTGCTTCATTTTGATTGTGATGCAAACACTAAGTGCTTTTTCGCTCCATTATGAAAAGTTGAAGATGTTTGGTGATATACATGTGCATTCTGATTATTAATTGCATTTTTTTCTGAACTCTTGACAAATGTGTGCCTCAAAACTTTCTCCATTGCTTCAATAGCTATTAGTTCTTTTCAAAGTAAAAGTGTCCTTTTTATCTCATGTTTTCCAAGAACTGATGAAGTCTTTGTAAAGTGTTTTCGTCTACTACTGCTGACTGTTCAACGATTTTGATTACCATTAAATTTAATCCTGGTAGCTGTGTTTTTTTTTTGGATCTTTGGTTTTGATACTATCTTTCCCATCATCCTTGAAGGAAAGCCTTGTTTTATGTAAATTTTTCAGACATTCTCCATCTGGCGCTTTTATTCCTAACTTAATTTTTAATTGTAAGGGAAGACTGGGAACTAGTTCACTCCATTCTTAAGAAATGTGATCTGTTAATCTTCTAACTAGCATTAATCTACATTTGTCTGTTTTTTCTCTTCTGTCCTTGATCTGAGGGGTGGGCTGTGGACTTCCATTGGATTGGTCTGAGCCTATGAATAAAGTTCTGTAGTACTTTGCTATTACCTTCTTCAGGATGCTTAACTCACAGATCATCCTGCTGTAACCATCTGCCATCAGATGTATTTGAAAGATTAACAGAAAGTCAACTGGTTGCAAACACATCTTTCATGGCTGATGGGTCCTGATGTGGGACTCAAACTTGGAGCTTCTGACTTAGTGGTACAGACAATACCACCATGCCATATCTTTGAGGAGAAAGTGAGGTCTGCAGATGCTGGAGATCAGAGATGGAAATGTGTTGCGGGGCTAATGCCCGAAACGTCGATTCTCCTGTTCCCTAGATGCTGCCTGGCCTGCTGCGCTTTTCCAGCAACACATTTCCACCATGCCATATCTTCCCATTAAATAACATCAATATTTTCTAAATGACTGAAAAATGCTGTTACCTTTCAAATTGTGCACTGTCTAAACAATTCCAACCTAATACCAGGTCATTAGTAAAATTTTAACATTGCATTGCCAATAATAATCTTCTTGGTCACTTTGCATCCATTTTGGTCACTCCACCACCAACAGAGCATGTTGCATATATTGCCCTCCACTTACACATAAGGGATGCAGATTGAAGGAAGAGCCTCAAAGGTAGCAGATATGAAATTTATAAACAAGTGAGAAACATTCAGGGGTATACTTAACACAATAGTATAAACAAAATAAAGAATGTTACAATGTAATGAATAACGTTTTCTCTTAGTCAATATATTGAAATGCTTTAAAGTTTAACCTAATTACCTTTTTCTGCCTCCCAATTCCAAAGGGTTGTTTTGCAGATGGAAAAAAGAAACAGTTTTAAGTAAATTTTTATTAACTACTGGATAGGTAAGCAACTAAAGATATCACAATGGGTGACAGGAAGAAAAGGAGACTTGAGAAAAAGGACAAAATGAAGAAATCAAATGAGAATTAAATAGCTTATGTGGAACACAGATGGAGTTAATTAAGTAAACTGAAATTATAAAGAGTAATAAAGAGAGGCTGGGACCTTTTTCACTGGACCGTAGGAGATTCAGAGGCAACCTTATAGAGATTTATGAGGGATATGGATCGGGTTAATTGAAGGTGTCTTTTCCGTTGGAAGGGGAATTTCAATACTAGTGGGCACATTTTTAAGGCGAGATGAGAGAGATTTATTTCTTTACACAGGGGGTGGTTCACATATGGAATGAACTTCCTGTAAATAGGAGAAGTTTGCAGGGGTATAGGCCAGGAGCAGGCAAGTACGGTTAGTTTAGTTTGGGATTATGTTCGATATGGACTGAAGGATTGGTAAGGAAAACGTAAATTTGCATACCAGATCAAAGGGTTGCTCTCATTAGAAAGAGATGACAGGTGGTGGGTTAACCTGATGATCATCCACAACTGAGGTGAGAGGAGAGATTGAGGAGAGTCCTTCACAGTAACCACAGCCAATGTGTTTTGGGGCTAAAATGTTTTAATCAATGCATCATACTATGTATTACTTCCTCCTAGCTTTGCCTAAATAGACTGTTATTAAAAAGTGCTGATCCTTCACATGTAAACCTGAAGTCATTCTAAAACACTGAAACTACCACTTCAGGAGCTCCCACCTTTGCCTCATCATGAGTATTCCACATTATCAATTGGTTGAGATCATGGCAAGGCCTCTACTGGAGCTATCGACCCTATATAATGTCATGTCTGACTGGCATGGATGACTACTTGAAGTTTTCCTTCTTACTGTTCAAGCATTCCAGTGCTGTTTTAATTCCCCACAATTCATTGTTAGCGTTTGAAGTTTTCTGGGTTTTTTACCTCTGCCTTCAGAACCTTCTACCTTTCCAGCTTTGTTTTCTTAAAGACTATCAAGTTCTTGACATGCCTTCAGAGTCCTGCTTTTACTCAATTGTACCTTTCAAGTCTCCCAACACCCATCTTGCATTTAGAATCTTTTTCGCTGTGTCCCTTGAACTCTTTCAACATCAAATCCTGGCTCTGAAGTCCCTCCTCCATTTCCACCATGCTTTACAGTAATACTGCTTTTTCTCATTGAGATATTGGTTTGGAATATCTCAGACTGTGGGTGTTTGTACATACACTGTCTGAGGCTGCCTCCTGATCACTAAGGCTATTTAAATCCTTAAGTATATAACATTTACTTATGTAATTTATAGGCAATCAAATACACATCCTAGTATAATGTCTAAAACCTCTCTCTTGCTCATTCTAGATCGGTGTCTTCTGGATGTCAAAATCATGTGATTAGTGACACTATTATGGTGTCATGATTTTACTATTTCTTACAGTTCAACAAGAAGGCTTACTTCTCCAGTTTGAATTAGAAATGTGTGTGTGCTTTCAGAATAGATACATCACCTGCTGCTAAAATCAGGTTGGGGACTCAGGTGAAGGGGTGGGTAGCATTTGTTTTAATTTTCCTTAAACCCCATTGAGACCAAATGCACAGTCAAGTTTTTGAAAAGGTTGGTTGCTGCAAATTATACCGAACAAATTGAAGCATCGTGACAAAAACATGTATCTTTGCAAGAAAGGAATTGAAGGCTGGTAGACACAAGGGCAGCCGACTGCACATGATTTACAGTTTAGAATCCAAGTCTATTGGAAGAAATTGCGTTTTTATCTAACCTCACTGCATTTTCCGCATTTATTTTCTCATCCTTCACTTGATTACGGCTGGCATAGTGGAATTTCAAAACAAATGACTGGCAAATGCATCTTAAATTTCATTAATTTATTATTGGGCAACTTATCACTGATGCAGATGGAGCACTTATTTTTACAAATTTATTCTGCAACTTGAAAACAGTCAATTGTTGCGCACGATTTATCTACAATTTCTTTTGTTAACTCTACTGACGATCTATAACATTTGTCAAACTGCAGTCATGGGGCAAAATTCCAGAAATTGCTGGAAGATGAGGTGAACACCATCTTTTTGCGCATACAGCGACAAAATATTTCAGTTGATGTGGCAGTTTAGACTTTGAAATTACAGCAACAGTACGAGTCCTGATGGCTGAGGAACTAATATTTGTTTTGTGTTTACACTGAAGGACTGATGTTGATAAGCCAGCCAGTCCAACCCTCCCAAGGGAGACGGAAGTTTTGTTGAAAAAAAACTGCGATGTTGAAAACCTGAAACAAAACTCGAAAACATTGGAAACACTAAACAGGATTGGCAGAATCTGTTTTTTTTTCACATCAACCACCTCAGTTCTGAATAATCGACCTGAACGATGTAATAAGTTCCGATTTTCACCTCTGTATAAACGGATGAGTTGAAATTTCGCTAAAACCGTTGTGTCCTCTCCCCCAAAGTTTTGTGGGGCTTGTCAACAAGGGCTTAAAATGCAAGGGATGGAATTAATCTTTTAAACGAGCTGCAACAATTTTTTAAAAAGCCACCATTACTGTTTGTGACTATACCGTACAACTGATAAAGGTGTAAACTTGATCGGATTTAAAAAAAGCCGTGCCATGAGAAATTCAAGTCTCCGCCCCCCCAGCACAGCTCTTTTTCCAATGAGCAACCAGCGCTGACGTAGAGCTGGGTTTGTTTTCATTCCCTGAAAATGGCGTCCATCATGGAAGGGCCGCTCAGTAAGTGGACCAACGTCATGAAAGGATGGCAGTACCGCTGGTTTGTGTTGGACTACAACGCCGGTTTACTCTCTTACTACACGGTGAGTGGAACTGAAACTACCATAACGTCCTCGACGAGTCGAAGCTACGAGCTATTGTATGTTCAGTCGGGCTGGGTTTTAAGTCTTCTCCCCTCCCCCCGCCCTGGGTGACAGACAAACTTGATAGCGACTGGGAAAGGCCCCACCCCTCGTGGGACGCTCTGGAGAATGTGTGACAGCGAGATTGACCAATGAGACATAGGATTCAGTGACATCGGCTTGACAATCGAATGGTGTTGTCCAATCAGTGTATGGCAGAAGGCTGGACATTAGGTTGAAGGGTCAGGTGTTAGGTTAGATTGGTTGGTGCGGTGATAACGGCGGTTCAGGATCAGGTAGTGGCTTTGTCAGATAGTGGAAGGCTTCTCCTTTGAGTGTGCAATATATTGTGGTATACATTATTCGGTAAATCATAGAGTCGAACGGACAGTTGGGTCTCTGATTCATTTCAACTGCTGAGACTCAATTGCACAAGTGATATTTGGTAAAGGTAAACGGCTTCTGTGTCTCTCATACGCAGTCTCTATCCTACAACGTTTGCCAAACCTCGTTTTCTTTGTTTAGAAACGTATGGCAACTTGATCGAGGCTCTGGACACTGTCTTCCAAAACAAAAACAAGATTGAGAATTCTTTTGTGTGTAACACATGGTCTGTTGATAGTAATTCACCAGTATTTATTTTCGTAATAACTTAGAAATTATCCATTGCGAATCAGATTGAGGAAAATAGGCACAACAAATGCTGCAACATCCCCACGTTCTGAAAGGTTAAACAAAGGAAGGTGCTGCAGATCAGTACATTGCTTTTGTTCATGGAAAACATTAAAACATTATCAGCGTCAAGAATCACTGTCATATTATCATATGCCTTATTTAAAATTACTATTGTATGCCTCAATTGTTTATTAGAAATGGCAGGATCACTTTGTTTCTCAACTTTTGTGCTATTGATCTGGTTGAAGGCGAGCACAAATCTTTCCTGAATTTTTTTTTGTTACTCTTCACTGTTATGTAATTCTGTGTTGTGGACAATATTCGTCATCTTTGTACCAGTGATCTGTAAGAAATGTCTAAGATTTGAAAATTATAGGATGTATGAAATTTGAAGATTTCACAGTAATATGATGCAGCAAATGCCATTTTAGGTGAATAAATGAGAATAATGGGACAGCATCTAATGGGTGACAGTCTCTAAAAGTACTATCAATTACCCAAGTCCACACTTATATCCTCTTAAAGAAATGGGTATACCTTGAACGTGACATCTACTGAGTCAGAAAAATGCTTAAGTTGGAGAATGTTCCCAAATTTTGTAAGGCTGGTTTTTCAAGAGAGTTGTATCAAATGTTAGTAGTGACATATATACTTATGTGGAGAGATATGAATGAACACCGGTTGGGTGTCTTGAAATTGGAGCAGTGTGAATGTAAGAGCAAATACTGAGTAGTTGCCAGAGTCAACCCAACTTGCATCTGTGATGGTGACTCTGATTAACTGAGCACAGGTCTCTGAAGTAGATGGTGAATGCTGTAATGCTCATGTGTATTATCTTGGAGATGGACATTCTTATCCCTTGTATAGCAATAATTACAGTATCTCAAACTATATTTCACATACTGGGGAGGTAACAACTTAGTTGTATTGTTGCGGGACTGTTAATCCAGAGACTCAGGTAATGTCCTGGGCACTCAGGTTTGAATCCTGCCATGGTAGATGGTGGGATTTGAATTCAGTAAAAATTTGGAATTAAGCGACTGATGATGAACATTAATCCATTGTCAATTGTTGTAAAAATACATCTGGTTCACTGATATCATTTAGGGAACTATCATCCTTACCTGGACCCACAGCAATATGGTTAATTCTTGACACCCCTTTGGGAAATTAAGAATGGCCAATAGATGTTAATTGAATTTTAAAAAAAACTTTGCCTGCTTAAAAATATTCCTGCAAGAAAACATGCATTTGCATTAAAATGGACTTAGATATAGTCATAGTCATAGAGAAGCAAAATCAAATAATTATTACATAAAGTGTACATGCTTTTCCAAATCTTTGATCAAAATTGAGTTAGTCATCAAATATAATTATTGAATCCTGGCAGACCAAACATATCCCTCAGAAAAATTCTGATATTGGAAGAAGAACATTTACTGAATCAACATTTTGAAATCACACCCTAGCATTGAAACTTAGCTTTTCCACCCTATTCTGTGAACAATAATGACCCGATTAAGATAGCTCATGATCAAAAATGAAAGATTAGATTACCTACAGTATGGAAACAGGCCCTTCGGCCCAAAAAGTCCATACCGACCCTCTGAAGAGCCAGACCCATTCCCCGACATTTACCCTGAACACGATGGGCAATTTAGCACGGCCAGTTCACCTGACCTGCACATGTTTTGGATTGTGGGAGGAAACCCATGCAGACACGAGGAGAATGTGCAAACTGCACACGGTCGGTCGCCTGAGGTGGGAATCGAATCCGGGTCCCTGGTGCTGAGGGGCAGCAGTGCTAACCACTGAGCCACCATGCCACCCCAAAGGTCAAAATGGATTTATTGCAACTTAGAGAGTCTGGAATGTGTGGAAAAACTTGAGGTTATATTTATTTCACTTTTCTGATCCCTGACATGAATTTTGAGCAGTTGTATATCTGTGTGTGTATGTTTCAATGTTCTGTAATTGAGTAGATGCCATAAATGATATATCAGTGAAGATTGACTGTAATGTGTGTGATGTGCCAAGGAGGGCATTGAAGATCAGACTACAAACTGTGTTGGCATGAGAGAAGCTATAATGACTATTGTAACAGGTAGAAATGGATTCACACGGATGTTGTGGAAAAGATGCAGTGGAGAAAGCAGAATGGCAATAACGTAGAAAACAACAGTCATAGAGATGTACAGCGTGGAAACAGATCCTTCATTCCAACTCGTCCATGTTGACCAGATATCCTAAATTAATCTAGTCGCATTTGGCCCATATTCCTCTAAACCCTTCCTATTCATATACCCATCCAGATGCCTTTCAAATGATGTAATTGTTGAGTCTCTTCCAGCTTCCCTGGCAGTTTATTCCATACATGCACTACCCTTTGGATGGAAAAGTTGCTCCTTCGGTCCCTTTTAAATCTTTTCCCCCTCTCACCTTAAACCTATGCCCTCTAGTTTTGGTTCCCATACCCTACTGAAAAGACCATGACTTTTCACCCTATCCGTGCTCCTCATGATTTTATAAACCTCTATGATGTCACTTGTCAGCCTTGAATGCTACAGGGAAAATATCCCCAGCCTATTCATCCTTTTGCTGGAATCCTGGCAAAATACTTGTAAATCTTTCCTGAACCCTTTCAATGTTTCACAACATCCTTCTTGTAGTAGGGAGACCAGAATTGAATGCAGTATTCCAACAGTGGCCTAACCAATGTCCTGTACAGCTGCAGCATGACCTCCCAACTCCTGTACTCAATGCTCTGACCAATAAAGACGAACATACCAAATGCCTTCTTTACTATCCTGTCTACCTGCGACTCCACTTTCAAGGAGCTATGAATCTGCACTGTAAGGTCTATTTGTTCAAAACACTCCGTTGGACCTTACCATTAAGTGTATAATTCCTGCCCTGATTTATCCCAACAAAATGTAGCATCTCATTTACCGAGATTAAACTCCCGTCTACCAATCCTTGGGCCATTAGCCCACCTGATCATGTTCCTGTTGTACTCTGAGGTGACTTTCTGCACTGTGCACTGCATCACCAATTTTGGAATCATTTGCAAATTTACTAACCATACCTCTTACATTTAACATCCAAATCATTTGTATAAATGACAAAAAGCAGTGGACTGTGCACCAGTCCCTGCGGCACATCTGTAGCCTTCAATGTGAAAAGCAACCCTCCACCACCATCTTATGTCTCCTACCTTCTATCCAAATTTGCATCCAATTGGCTAGTTCTTCCTATATTCTTTGTGATATAACCGCCTCAACCAGTCTACCATATGGAATCTTGTTGAACACCGACAGAAGTTCATGTAGACAATGTCCACCACTCTGCCTTCATCAACTATCTTCATCATTTCTACAAAAAACGCAATCTAATTAGTGAGAAACGATTTCCCATGTGCAAAGCCACATTGACTCGCCCTATTCATTCCTTGCCTTTCTAAATTCATGTAAATCTCGTCCCTCAGAATCTCCTCCAACAACTTGCCCACCACCGATGTCAGGCTCACTGGTCTATAGTTCCCTGGCTTTTCCTTACCACCTTCCTTAAATCGTGGCACCACGTTAGCCAGCCTCCAGTCTTCTGGCACCTCATCTATGGCTATTGATGATAAAAATATCTCAGAAAGGGGTCCAGCAATCACTTACCAGCTTTCTACAGTGTTCTAGGATGCATCTGTTCAAGATCTGGGGATTCAGTCACCTTTACGTATGTTAAGACGTCGACTACCTCTGTAATGTTGGCACTTTTGAAGATAGCTCTATTTATTTCCTCACATTCTCCAGCTTCCATATCCTTCTCCACAGTAAACACGGATTCAAAATACTCATTAATATCTCACCCAACTCCCGTCGTTCCACACATAGATGGTCTTGTCCCGTTTCCACCTCAGACGAAGCGAAACGCTGAGAGACACAGTATAGTTTTAGCTCCTTCATCTTTCTTCCATACCCTGGAGGGAGAGAGAACAGCAATTTCTTAATGAATTACTAGTCATTTGCAGGGAGGAGCATCCAGATAAGGCACGTACATATTGATGGGGTGACTGTTACAATCAGCGAGTGTCAATAGTAAAGATTAAGCCATTTGCTGTTATGCATTGAATAACTGGCTTCACATTATGAATACTTTTCACCTTGGTGAAAGTGAAGAGTTGAGATACAGGAGATTAGACTCGAGAGTATGGTGCTAGAAAAGCACAGCAGGTCAGGCAGCATTTAAGGAGCAGGAAAAACGACGTTTCGGGTAAAAGCCTGATGAAGGGCTTTTACCTGAAGCATTGATTTTCCTGCTCCTCTGATCCTGCCTGACCTGTGTTTTTCCAGCACCATACTCTCGATACTTTTCACCTTGTTAACTGACTTGACATACTGAATGCTTCTTCTTGTTAAATGGCTTTACATAATGAATGCGTTTCCACCTTGTTAACCCACTACCCTTGCCTCCAGAACCTCCACTGTTTACTGCAAGTTCTTATCTGGTCTGAGTCATGCTTACTTGAACTTTTTGTTTCGCAAAACTCAAAACTTTCCCTACCTGTTCATACCCTATACACATTCTCATTCCCTTTATCATTTCATGATAACCACCTAGATGGTACTACCAGATTTCATATAACTCTGACAGCCAGTATTTAAGCAAGTTATTGAAACACAGCATGTAATGATTTATAACGACAAAAATCACTAGTCCGTTACAGAAAATAGAATTTGTAGAATCCTCCCATGTGGAAAAAAAATTTAGCAATAAAGTTCTTAAATCCACAGTCCTTAGTGACCACTCCAACGCCTCCAAGTTGAGTGGAAATGAGCCAGTTCTCCAAAATGTCCTTTAGTAAAGTCCAAGTGGGAAAGAAAATTCAGTCTGTCCTTCTGCATCACTCCATGGAGAAATCTGAATTCTCAGGTAACGACAGTTAAATGCTTAACAAAACTGACGAGACTTCCATCTTTGCAAAGATGCTTTAGCTGGAGGATACCAGCACATCTGAGTATGCAGTGCAGCAGCTGCAGGCGAGGTGAATGCTGCTTCAACTCCCACTCTGCTGTTAAATGTAACAAAGCCAACTGGCTGTTGTGATGTTAGCTTGATCAGTGAACCATTATATCCCTTAAATGATCAAAAGAGAAGGTAAATCTCACATAGTTTAATGTCTGTAGGAAGGCCACTGACAAAAAGTGTACAGATCTCCTCTTCACTGTTGTTAGCTTCTTCACCTTTTGTGCTCATGACTGGGGAGCTGATTAAATCCATTGGATCAGGTTGTGGAGGGGTGGGCAGTGGCCCAAAAGCATGCTTTACCTGTGAATGGAGAAACTCTAGAGAAGATGTTAGCTGCTGAAAGTATCTCTGCATTTCCTCTCTCCATTCTTTCCTTGCCACGGTGGTTATCAGTATGAAGACAGTCAAACATTTCACTACACTAAGTTGTGTCTGCCTATTTCAACATTCTTTGATTTCTTGAAGTCTGTTACTTTGTTTGATATTTATTGTACTGCCTGAACAGTTCAGTCAATTATAAACAATAATCAATGGTCCTAAAATCAAACCCTCGGGGGACACCATACAGGTTTTTCAAAAATTTTTTTCCTTTAACAAATTGACACTTTTCCTGATAGCTTTCGCATTAGCTAAGTATTTCTAAAATCTAGAACAGGGAGAGATTTCCTGTGCTTTAGCAATTGAAGAGGCAGTTTCAGTTCAGATTTAAATCTCAAATATTCGTGGGAAACAAATGCAGAATATTTTAAAATATGTTCTCCAAATGAAACTTTCCAAATAGCCAGAATTACTGTGGCAACTTTGGTAGAGATCAACATTCTTTGAAGTTGTAATATGAAGGGGGCCAATGAAGTCTTAACAATAATTAACAGAACTGAAACTGCTCCACCTTAAGTTCTAATATTCTCTTAAAATCTTAACAAAACATCAAACTTAAAATGCACGCTTCTTTTTGTGAGCACTGCATAAAAACACAGCAGCAAAGTTATTTTAATACAATGCTCTCATCTGGCTAAAGCATGACCACAGATCCAACTGCTTTTTTAAAACTGGCATTGTAGAATTTCAAGCAAATCAGGGGCTCAAGGCACTCAATCCAATTTTTTTTAAGGTTACAAGTTCGATAATTTTGAAAAGGACATAATGTTGTACAATTCCAGTGTAAAACAAAATCTGCCCCATTACGTAGCCCACAAAACACATTGAATTGAGATTCTAATTCAAACAAGGCAAAATAGTTACTTAAAAGGACTTTGTGAACCAGTGTTTTAACAAACCAAAATTTTTAAACATCAGTATGGCACAATTTACATTGAAACTTTTCTTTTTCAACCCAAGTATTAGTACAACCATAATTTACGCATTTCTCATTTTAATTTTTTCCATCCTCTCACTGAAATTACACTTATAAAAAGAGAAAGCCCTCACAGCGGGCCACATGGTGCCGCAGTCCAAGCCACTCTCTTCCCCAGAACAAAACCTCGCAGAGCCTCAAATTTTGCCACGAGGGGACTTTAACCCCTTTCTCACTTTAACTCCCACTTAAACACTGAGAACCCGAATCCTGAAACCGTGCGGATGACTTGAAACCCACCCAGGGAACTCAAACCTCAGTACAGCGTGGAGAGTCATAGGGTTTCCCATTGACTGAAAACCATTTGGTATATTATGGCAATGCCAGTTCAAGCTTTAACAAGCTGCCTATTATATTTCCTTGATTTTTCAAGTGCCCTTGGAGGGCTTTGAATGTTCCCTTAAATTAGATATGCATTTTTGTTTATCAGCAGTAATTCTAATTATTCATAATTTTCATACATTCTGTCATGATAGAATATTTTTGAATGATGCTAATTATGTAAAAACAAATGTTTGATGGAATTCTACTCATTCTCCAGTGGTCTTCTGGTTATAATCTCTTTGGTATAATGTACCAATGTCAATGTTCCAGTTTTGGCCTAACCAGCATCTTGTATGAATTGTTTATCACCTTTTCCTTTTCTATTTAATGCACGTATCTGAGTGTAAACTGTGAACTGTTGGTATGCGTGCTTGACATTTTTAAATATTAAAAAAAAACCTGTTCATTAGATGCTGTGTGCGGTTTGCTTCATGTGGGTGTGTCTTCAACATCTGTGTCTTATCTTGGCAATATTATCTGCATTTCCTGCTTGATTTCAAGTGCTGACTGGTAAGGGGAGTATAAACCTGAATGTATATTTATAAGCCTAAAAATGGAGGTTGACTGACTCCTAAACTGAGTTTCCCTAAATGTGCATTTTTCAACAGAATGATGGGAGGTTGATTTATACACTGAGTATAGGATAAATTTGCATTTTAGCATCCAGGAACAGGGGTTGTCTCAACACTTTAGATGCTGTGATCTACAAATACTTCTATTTAAGCAGAATTTAAATAAAACAATTTTTAAAGATTTTTGTTTATGTTCTTTTGGGTGGGGTGATAGTTGCGTATTTTCTCTGACAGTCAAGTAATGTATGCAATTCCTTGGAATAAAGCAATTTATAGGGTTCATGCATTATTATTTTTTAAACATAGCCACGACTGTTGGTGTTTGGAAAGTTATATAATTGGCAACAGGATGTGGGTGAGGGTGGCCAGCAAAATTATGATTTGCTGTAGAGTTAGAAATTGGTATTGTTAACTGCACAAAAGGGGTTTTCTTTCGAGTTTAGTTAAACCCTTCAGAATTCCTTGCCACCTTTCGACTACTTTCTTGACACAGGCTTGTTTGACTTCTGCTCTGAGGAATTCATTTGTCCAAGTAGGCTGGTCCAAAATTTTAATTGAAGTGTACAATTCTGAATGAAATCCATCTTCAGGTTCTATTTTCACAAATTAATCATTAGTCAGACATTTTCTGTTCATCACCATTTCCCGGTTTTTCTTTCCAGTATTCCTACTGGCACAAATTTAAGCCAACTTTATAAAAGTAAAATTCAGAGCAGTATAAAGCATATCCCAGTTAGCTTTTTATAGAAAACCTTGGTCCAGACCAACATTGACTGTTTGAGTTTTATGGTAATGCCTCTGGAAAAGGTTTGATCCTAATTCTAGGAGATTGATACTGAATTTAAAAGTCCTTTGGTCATGCAATATATTTTGACTTTTTTCATTTTTAAAAAAGTGAAGATGGCGAATGGAGGAATGTTAAAAATTCACAAAGAGATGTGACTTTAAATTAGTTTTGCTTAATGGAACCAAGAGAATGAGTTAAGAAGACTCATTGGTCCCAAAATGTTCATTCTGCTTTCTCTCCACAGACCTTTTGAGTTTTCTAGTCTGATTTCCAGCATCCACAGTTTTTTGTTTTCTTTTTGTTTAAGGGAGGGTGGTCCCTGGAAAGGCCAAGATTTGTTGCCAACGATTTGCATAAGCATGGAATTAGATTGGGTGTAGGACATTTGTGTTGTGAGTGCAAAAATTCAAAGGTGGTTAGGTGTTAGAAACGTTAGAAATAGTAGGTCAGGCAGCATTTGTGGAGTGAGGAAATAAGTATATTTTCAGTTCAGTGACCTTTCGTAAGGATGAAGAAGAATCTGATATGATTGAATGTATTTTTGCAATGGTTGATATAAAGAACATTAGTCAAATATTGGGCAATGTGCCTTGTCATTGCAGACTGGTTGAACTTCATTTTTGTTTGACCATGTGAGGAATTTCTTAGATTTAAATTTCCCTGAATTGGGCTAGGATTACTAAGTTTTTAGGCCAGTCATTAAATTACATGGCTGGTGAGGAAGGGTTTGTGGTGGGGTTGTGATGCTAAATCAGATTATGATTGATTGCCTTAGATAAACCTAATGAACTGAATGATTTGATCCTTGTCTGTCCTTTTTTTCTGTTTCAAAAGAAATATGAAACTGAAACTTTTCTTACATCTCTGAATGCAATGAGTGAAAATACACTATATAGTTTGACGTAAGATTGTATTTAGTTGGTGTAATGTACATTTTTATTTACTTCTATGTTGCTTCTTCAGTTTTCTATCCTGATTTGACTTCCATTCAAATTTGTTTTTTTTTCTAACCTTATTTTTAACCTCTGTGTATACTTTTGTACTATTTGATCCTTTCCTTTCCTCATTATTTACATTTTTTTTCACTTTTCTGTCAAAGCGTTCTAATAAGATTATAATAAAACAGTTGTGAAACTACAAAATGACTTGGGCATAAATATGCTCAATGCTGCGTATTTTCTCTGACAGTCAAGTAATGTATGCAATTCCTTGGAATAAAGCAATTTATAGGGTTCATGCATTATTATTTTTTAAACATAGCCACGACTGTTGGATAAGAGCTCAAACCAATACCTTGGAAAGGCAAACTGATGAAGTAAGGAAACGTTGGAAAGTGTGCTCTGATTATGGTGCACTATCTGCCCTTGCTATTTGCAGCATTTGGCATGGTTCATCCAACCATCCTTCACTGCGTTTTCTAGCAATAGGGAGATAGTGAGGAAAGAGGAAATCTGAGACTGATACAGTTGAGAACAGAAGTGAGTCAGACTGTTAGGGCAGGCAGGGACAAGGTAGGACTAATAAATTAATAAATAAATAGGGGCCTAACTGGGAAGGCAGATGAATTCAGGGCATGGTTAGAAACATGGGACAGGGATATCATAGCAATTACAGAAACATGGCTCAAGGATGCGCAGGACTGGCAGCTTAATGTTCCAGGATACAAATGCTACAGGAAGGATAGAAAGGGAGGCAAGAGAGGAGGGGAAGTGGCATTTTTGATAAGGGATAACATTACAGCTGTGCTGAGGGAGGATAGTCCCGGAAATACATCCAGGGAAGTTATTTGGGTGGAACTGAGAAATAAGAAAGGGGTGATCACCTTACTGGGATTGTATTATAGACCTCCTAATAGCCAGAGGGAAATTGAGAAACAAACTTGTAAGGAGATCTCCGCTATCTGTAAGAATAATAGGATAGTTATGGTAGGAGATTTTAACTTTCCAAACATCGACTGGGACTGCCATAGTGTTAAAGGTTTAGATGGAGAGGAATTTCTTAAGTGTGAACAAGACAATTTTCTGATTCAGTATGTGGATGTACCTACGAGAGAAGGTGCAAAACTTGACCTACTCTTGGGAAATAAGGCAGGGCAGGTGACTGAGGTGTCAGTGGGGGAGCACTTTGGAGCCAGCGACTATAATTCTATTCGTTTTCGAAAGCTGATTGGAGGCAGATGTTCGCAGGTAAAGGGACGGCTAGAAAATGGGAAGCCTTCAGAAATGAGATAACAAGAATCCAGAGAAAGTATATTCCTGTCAGGGTGAAAAGGAAGGCTGGTAGGTATAGCTGGTAGGCTGGTGACTAAAGAAATTGAGGGTTTGGTTAAGAAAAAGAAGGAAGCATATGTAAGTTATAGACAGGATAGATCGAGTGAATCCTGAGAGTATAAAGGAAGGAGGAGTATACTTTAAGAAGGAAATCAGGAGGGCAAAAAGGGAATATGAGATAGCTTTGGCAAATACAATTAAGGAGAATCCAAAGGGTTTTTACAAATGTATTAAGGACAAAAGGGTAACTAGGGAGAGAATAGGGCCCCTCCAAGATCAGCAAGGTGGCCTTTGTGTGGAGTCACAGAAAATGGGGGAGATACTAAATAAATATTTTGCATCAGTATTTACTGGGGAAAAGGATATGGAAGATATAGACTGTAGGGAAATAGATGGTGACATCTTGCAAAGTGTCCAGATTACAGAGGAGGAAGTACTGGATGTCTTGAAACGGTTAAAGGTCCCCAGGACCTGATCGGGTGTACCCGAGAATTCTGTGGCAAGCTGGATTCTTGCTGAGATATTTGTTTCATCGATAGTCACACGTGAGGTGCCACTATTTCAGAAAGGTGGTAAGGGCAATCCAGGGAACTAAAGACCAGTGAGCCTGACGTCTGTGGCGAGCAAGTTGTTGGAGGGAGCCCTGAGGGACAGGATGTACATGTATTTGGAAAGGCAAGGACTGATTAGGGATAGTCAACATGGCTTTGAGCGTGGGAAATCATGTCTCACAAACTTGATTGAGTTTTTTGAAGAAGTAACAAAGAGGATTGATGAGGGCAGAGCAGTAGATGTGATCTTTCTGGACTTCAGTAAGGTGTTTGACAAGGTTAACCATGGGAGACTGATTAGCAAGGTTAGATCTCATGGAATACAGGGAGAACTAGCCATCTGGATACAGAACTGGCTCAAAGGTAGAAGACAGAGGGTGGTGGTGGAGGGTTATTTTTCAGACTGGAGGCCTGTGACCAGTGGAGTGCCACAAGGATTGGTGCTGGTTCCTCTACTTTTCATCATTTACATAAATGATTTTGAATGCGAGCATAAGAGGTACAGTTAATAAGTTTGTAGATGACACCAAAATTGGAGGTGTAGTGGACAGCGAAGAGGGTTACCTCCGATTACAACAGGATCTTGACCAGATGGGCCAATGGGCTGAGAAGTGGCAGATGGAGTTTAATTCAGATAAATGCGAGGTGCTGCATTTTGGGAAAGCAAATCTTAGCAGGACTTCTACGCTTAATGGTAAGGTCCTGGGGAGTGTTGCTGAACAAAGAGACCTTGGTGTGCAGGTTCATAGCTCCTTGAAAGTGGAGTTGCAGGTAAATAGGATAGTGAAGAAGGCGTTTGGTATGCTTTCCTTTATTGGTCAGAGTATTGAGTACAGGAGTTGGGAGGTCATGTTGCGGCTGTACAGGACATTGGTTAGGCCACTGTTGGAATATTGCGTGCAATTCTGGTCCCCTTCCTACCGGAAAGATGTTGTGAAACATTGAAAGGGTTCAGAAAAGATTTACAAGGATGTTGCCAGGGTTGGAGGATTTGAGCTATAGGGAGATGCTAAACAGGCGAGGGCTGTTTTCCCTGGACCGTCAGAGGCTGAGGGGTGACCTTTTATAGAGGTTTACAAAATGATGAGGGGCATGGATAGGATAAATAGACAAAGTCTTTTCCCTGGGGTGGGGGAGTCCAGAACTAGAGGGCATAGGCTGAGGGTGAGAGGGGAAAGATATAAAAGAGACCTAAAGGGCAACCTTTTCACAGAGGGTGGTTACTGTATGGAATGAGCTGCCAGAGGAAGTGGTGGAGGCTGGTACAATTGCAACATTTAAGAGGCATTTGGATGGGTTTGGAGGGATATGGGCCTGGTGCTGGCAGGTGGGAGTAGATTGGGTTGGGATATCTGGTTGGCTGGACGGGTTGGACCGAAAGGTCTGTTTCCATGCTGTACATCTCTGACTGTATAACAGTTGCCTTGCTTTTCTACTATTTCCTTCCTGAAGGCCATCAAAAGTTTTGAGCAGCCTTTTCTTGAGGCATAAAGTAAAATAAGCAAGCATATTATTCTGAACCAAATAAAACTTTGTTTCGGCACCAGCTGGTCTTTCATGTGAATATTTTATGAATACTTGTTCGGCTCGTTGCTGTGTCAGTTACTCATGGTCCCTCTGGAGCCTTTGAAGGATGAGAAGGGAGACAGTATAAGGAGTGTGGTGGCTTAAAAGGAAATCATCTGTACTGTACTATGACGTTTCTTGAATGCTTGTCTAGGCTTTGTCATACTCCCTGAATGAGTGCGCTAAGTTAGCGTATTGGAAATATAGTCACAGAATTAAGCACTTAAATTAGGAGTCTTGAATGGAATTTTACTTTAATGCTGATGCTTAATGCACATTGGAACAAAGCCAGTGGCAAATAGTTGTAACGTAAAATATTTTAAAAATACCACCTTTATGCTCAGGTGCCTTTTCTTCTGTCATATTCGATTAAACTAAGTTGAAACTAGTATTTTAGTGGGAATGTAAGGAATTCTCATAACTACGATGGAAATTGAGAAGAGTATCTGCTGTGATTCTGTTGGCAAATGTTGTCAAGGGGTGATAGTGCTAATATGTGTTATAACTAAGCGCATCCACAGGAAGGCAAAGAAAATGAAGCTACACAGGAGTCTGAGGAATGAAGGGTTTGGAAAGGAATGGGTTGTTATGCTAGAGAAGGTTAACATGGGCAAGGTGTATAAATAGTTGAGGCATTGTGTGATGGAGAAGAGTGTGAAGAAGGACAAGACTGGTAATGAATACACATCATTGAGGATAAGAGTGAAGAATCAGCAAGACCAGTGTTGGAGAGAATGCAGTTGGTATAAGATATGAGCAGAGTTTTGGGTGAGCTGACATTCATGTAGAATATATATCTGATCAGAAGCTCATTGGAATAGTTAATGGTATTGTGATTGTGGTGATGAGAAGAACGTCTCTTGGGTATGAACAGGTTGGGAAAGAGTTATGTTCTGAGTTTTGTGAAACAGGCAGTTCAGCTGAGCATGACTCAGATCAGATAAGAACGTGCAGTTAACAATGGGATGCTGGAGGCAAGGGTCATGGGTTAACAAGGTGGAAAAGCATTCATTATGTCGAGCCATTTAACAATATTGGAAGCATTCAATATGTTGGGTCAGTTTAACAAGGTGAAAAGTATTCATTATGTGAAGCCAGTTAAGGTTAAGAATATTCATTGTCTAACAGCAGATGACTTAATTTCTACTATTGACACTTGCTGATTGTAACAGCCACCCAATCAATATGTATGTTGCCCTATCTGGATGTTTGTCCCTGTGAAGTGACTATATAATTCACCATGCCGGTTAGCACTGCTGCCTCACAGCGCCGGAGACCCGGGTTCATTTCCCCCGTCAGGCGACTGACTGTGTGGAGTTTGCACGTTCTCCCCGTGTCTGCGTGGGTTTCCTCCGGGTGCTCCGGTTTCCTCCCACAGTCCAAAGATGTGCAGGTCAGGTGAATGCTAAATTGCCCGTAGTGTTCGGTAACGGGTAAATGTAGGGGTATGGGTGGGTTGCTTCGGCGGGTCGGTGTGGACTTGTTGGGCCGAAGGGTCTGTTTCCACACTGTAATGTAATGTAATCTAATCTAATCTAAACTGCTGTTCGAGAGAGAAGACCGAGAACTCATGTCTTTGTACACATGGGCAATCATTCTCTCTCCCTTCAGGGCCTGGAATAAAGATGAAGGTAAACTGTATGGTGTCTCTGAGTGTTCCGCTTCAACTGAGGGGGGAAACGGGATGACAATGAAAGCTCTTCAATGAGAAACTTTTAACCAGTTTCTCACTACAGAGGTGCAGTCTGACCTGTGCATTTTCACCATTTTGCATTTTTTATTTCTGGTATTTATAATGTTAAGTTGTGAAGATTCAACAACACTTGTTAAATCTTGATTGCCAAATAGGGATATTGCTAACAGATTAGGTAATTTGTGATTCTGAGCAGGTTAGTATTATTTTGCTACTCTATAGTAAATCTAGGGATAAATATATTGTTTATTAGCTACCTGTTGAAAGCAGCAGAGCTAAAAAATGTTAACTTTCTTGTCTCGAAAAGCTGCAGTTGTTCCCTTTCAACAGGACAAAGCACAATATAAATATTTCTGTAATTAAACTTGAATTTCTGCTGCAGTTTACTTAAACAAGAGCTAGCTGAAATTAAATATAATCATCTGAATTATATCGGAAAGTGTATTCACCTGAGGTTTTCATCACAACATTCAGTGAAATTTCTCCAAAGTTTATTGTACTTTGGCACCAAGATGATTTTGGGAAGCTAAACTGAAAACAGTTCTGAAAATTAGGATTGTCAAAAAGTGCGTATCAGTTTGTGGGGCAATTACAACAGCAATGGGAAAAGTTGGATACATACCAATGGGGACAATCTCTGCATGAACTGTGTTGGGTCCTGTGTTCTTGTGAGCAGAAGACCTAGGGAAGTGGAGAGGCTTTTAAATAGTGGCAGTAAGGGACTGCATTTGGGAAGATGGGGTAAATAAAAGATAGAGACCAGGAAAAAATAGAAAAGTATTAATACTGGAAATTACAAACAGCCAACAACAGGAAGGAATTCAGGGTATAAATCAAAGAGCAAAGCAATAGATAAGACTAGAAGTTAGAAAAATAATAATATTTCAGTATCTCTTGCACATGAATCAAAATCGATGAACTGGGAGTGCAAATTGAAATATGTATATACTGTGTGGAAGACTTGGCTATAGCATGACATGAATTGGGAACTGAATCTTGAAGCATACAGACATTTAGGAAGGACATAGAACTATGAAACAGTGGTGAGAGGATCTGTTAGTTAGCAAGGACATTAGCTGAAATAGCATTGACATTTTTCTGGAATTAAGTCTCTGTGCTGGATGGTTAGGAAATAGCTTAACACTTTATTTTGATTTTTGTGTTCAGATCTTTGTTCTATAAACATACAAAACTATTAAACAAATTTATATAATTTATGTGCTGTTTTTTAAAAACATCTTTAGGCTCATATGGATATATTTCAGTGATTAACTACCACGTTAACCAACTGCAAAAATTAAACCAATGTTCCATCAAGACCAATTTCATTCTGGGATCTGCTTTTTATTATGACTGTAACTTGCATACAGAACAATTGATATTAATGCTCCATCACTAAAAGCTCCAGCTTAATATCATTTGATGATTCTCTAATATTTTTGAGTAAGGGAATTAGAGTGCTCATTACAAGAGCAACAGAAATCTTTTTCCTAAAGAGTTGGGAAAGTTGAAGCATGTTTTCAAAAGGAAAAGATATAAACTGGCAATAAGGAATGAAGAGACTGCTTAGGGTAGGAGTAAGTTTGGAGCATTATTGTGAACTGAATGAAGTGAAGTGATTTGGACCAGGAAGTCTGGCCATGTTGAGAACAGCTGATATGGTCATTCTTGCAGGTATAAAACCCTTTGTCAATGTTATGGACCAGATCACACCCCTCAAAATATTTTAAGAAGGTAGCATAGACCCTAAACCTTTTTTGTTATTTTTAAAGGGAAATGTGAAGTATGTGTTCGAGATACAGTGCGACTGGTCAAACTACTTGACGTTAAGCAAGACAAAATTTATCTAAGCACTGTCATTAACATACAGTCAAAGAACGAGGAATTTAGAATACTTAACAGAATAATAGATACAGTAACTATTACTATAGCAGAACAGCCAATTAGTAATATCCCACAAACACATCTGTTGTTAAAAAGGAGAATTCAGACACCGATTCTTGCATGCAGTTCTTTAATCCAGGAGGAAAAAAACATCAAGAGAAAATTCAGAATGAGAGTAGCAGCTAGGAGACATTCACTGATGCTTCCAACTCTGTTGAGACCCCAATAGCTTCTGATGCTATTGAAAAGTCAAAACCCAGAAATCCTAATCTGTGAGAGCTGGCTACACCCATTCAGGCTGTTTCTTAAAAAATACTGAAGGCCTCCCAAGCTATTTACTCAGTCTTAACTGTCCAGTCTTAACTGTCCAATCTCTCTCTTCAAAGGAACCTGGACAAAATAACCTCTAAAAACTACAGCATCGTCACACTCTCTGTAATAAAGGAGCGACACATAGTCTCTTACTCAGGAATATTAGACTTGGTGGAGAAAGTGATTCAGAAAGACCATAGGAATGAAAAGAGATTTGAATATTATGAAATAAATATTTGGCTGAGGACCAGTAGGATGAATAAGATTAAAGGAACTGATGTTTTACTATAAAATTATGTCTGGCATCTCTTAATGATTTTCATAATAAAAGAAATTTGATTAGAGATGCTAACAATGGAATGGAGTAGACATCATCATTTGGGAAGTATAGCAGGAATGATAAAATATCACATCTGGGTGGAGAAGAATGAAACTGTATATACTGTTTGAAAGTAATGGATGCTGACAGAGTGATGTTTGTGTTTTTTTTTTGATAACATAAACAGCCCCATCTTTGCATCCCTTAATTGCTCCTTCACAGCAGGACAGTTTCCATAGATTTGATTTCCCAAAACATTGTTGAACATAACAATTTTCCATGGCAGCTGTTCCAGTCTCTCTTTTTTCACCAATATGAGTTCCTTGAAAAGTTTGGTAGCACATCATTATTGTTGAAAAGCTTAAAATAAAGAGATCAAGATTCTTTGCCCTAATATCACTTCTGCGCTCAAGTTCTTCTATCAGAATGAAAAGCAAGTTGGAGTACAAAGTATATTTGTCCATCTAGCAATGGCAGTATGTTCTTGTGTTGAATCTTATTTTTTTGAGAAATCTGTGCTAACGTGTGCATATCTAGGCCTCTGCCCTATTTTCTGCTCAAAATGGCATAGAAGGGCAGGTTATCAAATCATAAATAACTCCTCTATTTCACTTAGCAAATCAGTCATAGGCCACTGCCAGTGTGTTCAGGTTAAAAGAGATAAAGATCATTAGCAACTTAATTTAATAAAGTTCTGGAAATCCAGAGTGGATTTGGAGTTACTGAGTGCACTTTCCATTTTTGTATGAGGTCAAAATGAGCTAAGTTTGGTCTTGAATCGTTTATAGAAGATAATACATTCTGGTGAAGGGTTATCAAACTGAAATGTCACACTGTCTCTATGCAGTAATGCTGTTAGACCATTTTGAGTATTTCTGGCATTTTATGCTTTTACTTATAGACTTACGGCATTAGCATTATTTTGTTTTGTGTTAATGGTAAACTATGATTGTTCATATCTTTCTGCATTCCTTTTGATAGTTGAATTAAAGTTACTTAACTCAATGTGGAGTCTGTTTGGTTGCCACAGTTGTGGTAATGTTTTGAGGTTTCATTTCCATGTATTTCAGAAAAAAGTTCTGGATGCCATTAAAGTGCTATTGTTATTTGCATGCATATTTTAAACTATAACAAGAGTATAGATGCTTGCGCAACACATTTTTGCACAAGACTGTGCTTATCGCTGGAAAGTATAAGCAGTAGTACAAGTGATAATGCTGATTGAAATCTGCTGAACAGCTGAGGTGTATGAGTAAGCTGTCTTACTCAGCTGAGTTTGAAACTGTCCCAAAACTTCCAAACATTAGTTTTCTCAGTGTTGAGTAGGACCCATGAACAGATTTTCATTTGACGGTTTTATCGACAGAATCTAAATGTTTATGTAGTATTGTGTGAAAAGAGTAAAACAAGATCATCTATTCATGGTGGCGGAAGCATTGAAACACCAAGGCACAATCTCAGTTGGAAGAAGTTGGTGATTGGGAGAAAGAGAAAATAGTCTTGTTAAATTCTTTAAAAGTATTTACCATTTAAAGGATAGAGGTATTGCTGATAAGTCCAGCATTATTATCCATCATTTACTGCCTTCTCGAAGTTGATAACATGATGAACGACCTTCTTCAATGATTGCAGATGTTGTGGTGGATCTATTGTTAGTTAATTTGAAGTGTTTGGAATTTTGGCCCAACAATGAGGAAATGCCTAAATGGTAGAGATGATAAATCTAGGAGGTGCTGTTGAAACACTTCCTTTTTTTTCCTCTCCTCCTCTCTTTCTCTTCATCCTTGTCTTTCTCTTTCTCACTTTCTCTATTTCTCACTTTCTCTGTCATGTGCTCTCTCTCTCTCTCAAAACAGTAAAAAAACCTCTTTGTACAAGTATTTAAAAAGGACGAGACGTTCATGTGTTCTCTTTTGAAGATGAGGCAGGACAATTAATAATGGGGAACAAAAATTGAGTGACTTTGAACAAGCATTTTGTTTCTGTCTGGGTATGAGAAGGCGCAGAATCTCTCCCAAAAATAGAAACAAAAGAGAGGGGCACAAGGCTCTCACTTCAAGAACAGGTACTTGGAAAACTCATGCTAAAGGCTGTCAAGCTGCATTGCATCCTAGGCTCTTGAAGTAGTAGCATAGATAGTGATTGTGTTGCTGGCAAAGTTTCAAAACTCAGCAGATTCTGAAAGGTTCGAGTGATTTGGAAAACTGCAAATGTCCCATTTAGAATCATAGAGATATGCAGCACGGAAACAGACTGTTCACTTCAACGTGTCCATGCCGACCAGATGTCCTAAATAAATGTAGTGCCATTTGCCAGCATTTGGCCCACATGCGTCTAAACCCTTAACATTTATACAGCCATTCAGATGCCTTTTAAATGTTCTCATTGTATACGTCTCCACCACTTCCACTGCCAGCTCATTTCATACACTCCTCTCTGTGAGGAAAAGTTTTCCCCTTTGGTCCCTTTTAAACCTTTCCCTTCTCACCTTAAATCTAATGTCCTCCAGATCTTTTACCCTGGGGAGAGGATCCTGTAGTTTTGCCCTACCCATGCCCCTCATGATTCTATAACCCTTGATAAGATCAGCTGTCAGCCTCCAATGTTCCAGGGAAAATAGCCCCAGTCTATTCAGCCTCTCCCTATAGCTCAAATCCTCTAAACTTGGCAAAATTGTTGTGAATCTTTTCTGAACCCTTTCAAGTTTCCCAACATCCTCTCTGTAGTAGGGATACCAGAATTGCACACAGTATTCCAATAGTGGCCTATCCAAAGATCTGTATATTCCCCAAGACCTTTTCGTTCAGTGTATAAGTCATGCCCTGATTTGCCTTTCCAAAATGCAGCACCTCACATTTATCTAAATTTAATTCTGTCTGCCATTTCTTGGCCATCTGAAGTCCATACAGATCACATCCACCACTCTGCCCTCATCAATGCTCTTTATTACTTCTTCAAAAAACTTAATCAAATGTGTGAGACATGATTTCCCACGCACAAAGCCATACTGACCTGTCCCTAATCAGTCCTTGTCTTTCCAAATATGTGTACATCGTGTCCCTCAGGATTCCCTCCAACAACTTGCTCACCACCGACGTCAGGCTCACTGGTCTCTAGTTCCCTGGATTGCCCTTACCACCTTTCTGAAATAGTGGCAGCAAGTTAGTCAACCTCCAGTCTTCCTGCATCTCACCCGTGGCTATCGATGTTATAAATATCTCACCAAGGGGCCCAGCAATCACTTCCCTCACTTCCCACAGAATTCTGGGGTGCACCTGATCAGGTCTCTGGGATTTATCTACCTTTATACATTTTAAGACATTCAGCACCACCACCTCTGTAATATGGTCACATTTTGAAGATGGCACTATTTAATTTGCCATGTTCTCTAGCTTCCATATCCTTCCTTTTTCACTGATACAAAATAATCATTTAATTATGACCCATAAACTCACTAATAATAATCACATTGCATAGATAAAGATCAATACCTCTTAACTTCGCAGAATTGTTTTTCCATGATGTTTATTTGATACTTAATTTTAGTTGACACTTTTACTGAATGTATGTAAATTAGATGGAGTTAACATTAACTGTGGATTGCTGCAATTAGGCATTTACTCGATTGTATGAACAAGGCTCACTAGACCTGAAATGCTACCTCTCCTTTCTCTCTGCATGTGCTACCAGACCTGCTGAGTTTCTCCAGCAATTTTAGTTTTTATACTGTATATATGTGGTGGTATAATCATGAGTGACAAAGGTCAAAAGCGATTGTTCGTGGGTGATTTAATTTGGGAATGATACCAAGTTTAAGTCTAATACAGAATCAAAACAGCAGCATTTAAATTTTTATTATCACTAAACTCATTTTCTCCATTTGAATTTCCAAAAGGCATTTGATAAGGTGCCACATTAAAGGTGACTACATAATATGAGAGCTCAAGATGTTGGAGATGATCTGCTAAGATGAATAGAGAGTTTACTAACTAACCAGAAACAGAGTTAGGACAGATGAGTCATTTCTCTTAACTTGGTAAGCTTCAACAAATCAAGGGATGAGTGCTGGCACATTAAAGTAGGCTGGATGCTTTAATGGATAAAGATAATGTTTTTTTTCTTAAAGTTTGTTGGTGTTTCTGGTATTAACCAGTGTTAAATTATAGTCTGGAGTGGGTAGAGTACTTGCTTTTAATTTCCTCGTTAACATTGCTATTTTCACTTTTTTTTGTTTGTGTCAGGGGTGTGGCTCAAAGGAGTTTTGAAGGTGGTTGTGATGGCTGAATGCCTATCTAAGGGCAGGTCAAGCCTGGGTTTTGTGGTTAATTGCCCTGGCTGCCATATTGGTAGTAGGGCAGAAGGTAAGGTTTTGGAATGTGTAAGTGCCCCCAATGGGCAGGGAGGGGGTAAATTTCCCCATTGAGTGCCATTGGAGCTTTGAAAGTTCTTTTGTAGTTTTGGAAAGTTTGAGAGCTTGTTAGTTGTAGTGGTTTTAGTTTGTGTAGTTTTTAAGTTCTGAGTCTTTTTTCCCTTGATGCTCAGCGATTTGTAATTCAAGTTCTTCCTCTCCAGAGTTCAAATCTTATTGGAGAGTGTTGTGGCTAATGATGTGCTTATATCGTGTACTTGGAACGTTAGGGGGAACCATTTGCCAGTCAAGAAGAAAAAGCTACTTTCCAGTCTTAAAAAGGAGAGGTGGACATTGCCTATTGCAATATTTTTCTCTTTTTTTTTTGTCTTTTTAATATTAAGAGTAGGGGAGTGGCCATACTTGTTAAGAAGAATCTTCCATTTAAATTACTCGATTGTACTAAAGACATTTATGGGAGGTTCATAAATCCTCAAAAGTTTTGATATGTGGGGAAGTATATGGTATTTTGAATGTTTATTGCTCCCAAGCATACCCCCTTAAATTCCTGGTAGATTCTTTTTCCAAATTGAATAATCTTGCATGATGGCACATTATCATGGGGGAGATTTTAATTATCCTATGGATCCCACGGTAGACAGAATGCCCAAAGGCCCCCCATGCCCTCTTTGCAATCTAAGCAATTAGTGGATCTGTGTGAGGAACTAGGGTTGGAGGATGTCCAGAGGCAGCTCTACCCTATGGATAGGGATCTTCTCTAACCTGCACAAGTGTCACACTAGGATTGATCTTTTCTTTACCCCTGCAGAACTCTTAGATTCGCTGGCGTCCTGCACAATTGGGAATATTACCATCTCTGATCATGCAGCAGTATACTTATTGGTTAAGATTAAGGGCATAATAACAGGTTTGAGACACTGGCGAATGAACTTACTATCCTTTTTTATTCATAAGGATGGTAAGTTCATGAAGTATTTCTTTAATGAATTCAGATTCAGCCAGTAACCCATCCGTTCTTTGGGAAACTGCTAAAGCTTGTGCCAGGAGGATAATTATTTCTTAATCCGCCAATAGAATGGGGCAGAAGGGAGAGCAGCAAGACTTACTTGAGATATGGTTGAGGGCAGCAGCAAGGGCATACTTTGATAGATCCTTGGTGGCTCAGCGACAGATAATCACAGACAGCCAAGAAGGGAATGGATTTGTAGAGCAGAGGTTGTTTGAGCATGGTGATAAGCGGGCAAATATTTAGCATATCTTGCCAGGAAAAAGCGTGCCCCCTAATCGCGTGCCTGCGATTCCAAAAAGATTAATGCAGCATTTCTGAAATTTAACTCCAAATTATATCAGACTGAGTGTTGTGAGGATAGATGGGTTAGGATGGAGTCTTTTTTTTCAAGAACTTGGATCTTCCAGGGGTAACTCCTCAACAAGCGACATACTTTATGCCCCTTTGTCGGTGCAGGAGGTTGTGAAGCAGCATCAATGCAGAAAGGCACCTGGTCCTGATGGCCTCCCTAGTGATTTTTTTTATAAAGAACTTGCAAATGTATTGTCAGGGCCGATGCTTAACATGTTCAACTACTCATACAGTCATGACTACCTTCCACCATTCTTGAGAGAGGCTAATATCTCTCTTATCCTTAAGAAAGGGAAGAACCTGTGTAATGTTTAAAAATTAAATGGGAATATCCCTCTGGACATTAATGTAAAGAGTTGGACTGTGAAGTTCAATGTTCTGGAAGTGGGTGG
Organism: Chiloscyllium plagiosum; assembly: GCF_037043375.1. Taxonomy (NCBI): domain Eukaryota; kingdom Metazoa; phylum Chordata; class Chondrichthyes; order Orectolobiformes; family Hemiscylliidae; genus Chiloscyllium; species Chiloscyllium plagiosum. The sequence goes on along the minus strand of NW_028270147.1, from coordinate 46,614,336 downwards.
GGCGACATTCTGTCTCATAGCCTGCAGGAATGTGGATGACCATCCATTTGTAATTCACACTTCATTTAGACAGCCGTTTGCTAATACTCCCCCTGCTGTTTTCAAGTTAAGCTATCTTTCAATCTCTTCCATTCAGAAATGCTTTCTGGCCATCCCCTGAAACTAGGTACGTCACACCTGCATTGTCTTGGGGAATCATCTAAGTCGGGAAATTGTCTGCATAATGATTCCCCAGGATTAGGGCATTAGCGTTTGCATTATCTCCAAGGATGATCTTACCCTGCCATTGTACCTGCGGTAATATGTGATTTTGGGTAACTGGGGGTTGTTGTGAGTGGCATTTGACTATGGGGGAGTGGTCAAAGCATCTGTAAGCATTGCCAACTGATCTGTATAAAGGGGATGTATTTTCTTTGATGGGGTCTCTCTTCTGACTCTACTTTGCACGCCTGCGAAGAGTATCAGAGGGGTTACCGAGCTTGTGCAAGCTTTGTTAAACTTTATTTTGGAATATTCACTACTCCTGACTTTGATCATCTCTTTCAGGTGAACTTTGTTCATTTGTTTGACAAAATTTAAACAAGATCTTCGAAGATGGGAGGCACTTCGAATATCCTGGCTAGGTCGGATAGCTCTTATTAAAATGAATGTCCTCCCTCATTTGCTATACCCCATGCAAATGCTTCCTTTGATCTTTTCCAGAAAGACAGGAGACTTAATGGCTGGTTTAGCTCAATCATTTGTCACCATAAACAACCCCTTATCAAGTTAACCAAATTGCAGCTGTCCCATAGATTGGGGTGAGTAGACCTCCTGAATATTAAAAACTATCAATTAAGCTCTCTTTTATCCTATGTTAGCAATTGGGCCTGTAAGGACTCATTGCCAGTATGGTTAGATAGTGAAGCTTCTCAAGCAGGCTGTTCTTAGACGAAATAAGGGCAGTTACGGAGTATTGTCATAACAGTATTGTCAATACTGTTAAAGCATAGAGGGCAGTGCATCAGATTGAGGGTAATATAGCCAAAACTTTATTTCTTACCCCTATCATTAGTATGCCAGGTTTCCAGTTGGGGATAATGGATCCCAGGTTTAAACTATGAGCAGCTTGGGGTGTCTCTTGCTTGGGTGACTTATTTGAGGGAGAAACCATGATGTCCTTTGGTCAAATAACTCTTAAGTATGTACTACCTAGTAGAGACCTCAACCATTCTCTTCAGATCAGGGACTTTATTCAAAAAAGAGCCACACTTTTAACAGACATTTCCACATCCTATATAGAGAAGAGGGTGCTTAGTGCTGAGAACACACTCTCTGTCAGCACCCTTTATCATCTGTTGGAGAATTGTCCCTCGGACGAGGCTGGGAAACTTTGAGAGTTCTGAAAGGGAGAGTTGGTGGTTGAGATCTCCTCGGAGACATAGGACGATGTTTGTGAAAATAGAAGAAGGATTTCCATCTATAATAGGATCCATGTCATTGCAGTTGAATATTATTCATGGGGCCCATTTGGTCCCAGATCATGTCTCAAACTTCAAAGTGTGAGTATCTTCAGTATATCCCAAATGCAGAATGACTACGGGCACCCTTAGTCAGTGCATGTGGTCCTGCCATACACTTTGGAGTGCTGTGTTAGGTGTGATGGTGAGGATCTTAGGGACCAAATTGGAGATGGACCTGGTTTCTCTTCTCCTGGGCTTGCCCAGGGATCCTTACTTAGACGTACATGGAAAAAAACTTGTTAATCTCTTGACTTTTTGCGCTAGGAAAAATACTCTATTGTGTTGGGTGTTTGAACCCCCTCCCCCAGCTCTATCGGAATGAGGTAAGCTAGTCCTGGAGCATATCCCTTTAGACTTTCTCATGCGTATGGTGCACCAAAAAACTGAGGACTTTTGGATTACCTAGAAACAGGTATATCTGCCAATGAGGGCTTTTATGTAGCCATGATGATCTTAACTAATGAACCTAATATCTTGAGAGGAAAAATTACCAACAGATGAATATGTATTCCTTAACGCTCTCAAAGATCAAGAGCTGCTGTTTTGTTATGCTGAGCTGTATCATTTATTTTTTTTTTATGTACATGTACGTGGGTGTAATCTTGTTCAGTTGGCTTTTTTTTAATTGTGTTGGCTTATTGTAATATTTTTAAAAATCTCTTTTCAATAAAAATATTTGTTTTAAAAAATGAACTTTTTAACAATATTAACTTTTGGATGTATCGTGAACTAAGTGCAATAAGTACCAATCAACTTAGGACCAGTATGAATGAATGAATGAATCAAAACGTGTTGTTGTAAACCAAGTGGGCTAAATAGAGTTACAAATGACTGAATAGAGACACAGTATAGTAAACCAAGAGTGATCAGTAGAGTTACTGGTATGAATGAACGAATGTAATTTTGTTTAAGTGGGTTAAAGGGAACATGCAGTTTCCTTGGCAAGAGGTTTATCATGTGATATAGTAGGGTCGACTTTAACATGAGATGTATGGAAAATACAAGACGTTTGGCCAAAAATAAGGCATCAACGTTTGCCTGAGATCAACTTTTACATGGGTATATATGGTATTTTCCTTTGCATGATTTAGAACTTTAGCCAGCAGAGAGACTCCATTGAATTCCATTCTCTTCAATTTTATGAGGGGTCCTTTAATGCCTCGCTCTGACAAAATAAAATACCAGGTAGAGAAACAGACATTTCATGATTCAGCAATAATGAGAACGTGTGAAGGCTTTCAATGTTCAGACATGGCAGGAAGAGAACCCAAGTTTTTCAATAAGGAATGAACGAGTACCATAATTTAGAGTCTCTGAACAGCAACTCCCAGTAGAAGTATTTTGAATTACAACCAAGGCTGGAGGAATGCACTGTTACTCCAGTCCTATTACTCCATGGGTCACAACATAAAATGTGTTTTTTTTTCAGTTACCAAGAAGGCCTTCTCTAGATCAGGTTTTAAACAAAATACGTTAAACACAAATATTGGCTGATTTCATTTAAAAAAAAGTTCAATTAAGATACAATAACAGGTTAATGTACATGGTAATTAATATAGAAGTAAAGATGTTTACATCCCCAAAATGCACATTCAAACAGGCAATGCACTCTCTCTTTTTCTTAGGAAAAGAGGGGAAAGAAAGCATTTCTTGATAGGGCTGTATTTGCTCTGATATTCTCGTACAGGGGTTCAGTTCACTACTTATACACCATTGTCTTAAAGTCTTGCAAATACAACTTGCTCTCTTTCAGAAGAAATTGGTCTCATCTTGAGCTCAGCAAAAGTATTACATTTTAGACATGAGAGAAATCAACTGGGCAGCTTGTTTCCCTCAAATCAGCTTGTTCTCAACTGGTTTCACTTAACTCTCAACTAGATAATTTTCGAGGAGAAAGTGAGGTCTTCAGGAAATTCCTGAAGAAGGGCCTGTGCCCGAAACGTCGAATCTCCTGTTCCCTGGATGCTGCCTGACCTGCTGTGCTGTTCCAGCAATAAAGTTTCAACTCTCAACTAGATAAAGCAAGCACCACACTAAGCCAGCCACAGTTAAAATAAAACCTTTTCAGCGTCGCACTCTAAAGTGTGCAGTTATCACCAGGAATTCACAGGAGGTCTTGCTTAAAAGCAACTCTGATATCCACTCTAAACGTTTAAATAACCTAATTTAAAGAAACCATTCCTGTATTTTCACATTACTTGAAATAAATCCATTTTTCACAAGCCTTCAAAACTTCAGTCTCCAAGCAATATTAAATATCAAGTGCCTCCACCCTTGGAAAAATTGTTTCTCGATGGATTTCATTGTAAGGCATAGTCAAAATAAAAAAAATTAAGATACATTTACACACTCATTTGCTCTTTCTGATACCTACTTAATATGTAGACAAATCAAGCAATATTACATTCTTGACACAGCATCAGTGGTTGTGTTTTTCCCCACAATGTTCACAGTCTTGCAAAGAAGGCTGTAATTGCAAATTCTGTTAATTATAGTCTGGCATTTTGGTTTTTAAAATCTTCCACAGTGATCAATTGCATCAGTTGCTACCTTGAAGGGTTTTGTGAAATTTGGTGCAACCAACATTGGTTCGTTGATCAAAAGCTTGTGACTTTCCCAAAGATGTCTGAACAGATAACCTTAGTGTTGTTTACAAACAAATTTGTCAGAATTCCTTCAACAAAGCTTCCAGTTGTTCCAAGTGGTCCTCCCAAGTGTCACTGTATTCAAGCATACCACCAAGGGAAATGTCATGGTTAGGCTACTATTGATTCACATGTCTCTGAAAAGTTTCTGGAGCAGTTTTGAGACTGAATGACATCACTCAACATTGGAAAAGAACCCTTCAGTTTTAACTAATCCATGCTGACCATGTTCCCAAACTAAACTATTCCCACTTGCCTGCGTTTGATCCATATTCCTTCAAACTTTGCATATTTATGTACTTATCCAAATGTCTTTTAAACATCCACCCATTTCCTCTGGCAGTTCATTCCACACACTAACTACTCTCTGTGTTGAAAATAAGGTTACTCTTAATGTCAGTTTTAAATCTTTCTCCTGATCTTAAAATATGCCCCCTAGTTTTGAGCTCCTCCACCTCCGGTAAAGCACCTTTGCTATTCCCCTTTTCTATGCTCCTCATGATTTTATAAACCTCTAGAAAGTCACCCCTCAACCTCTTAGGCTGGGATGTCTTTCACTGGAGCTTATGTTTGTAACTCAAAGCCTCTATTCCCAGCAAAATCCTGGTAATCTTTTCTGAGCCCTGTCCAGTTTAATAATATAATTTCTATAACAGAGTGACCAGTACTGCACAAGGTACTCCAGAAGAGGCCTCACCGACATGCTGTACAACATCAACATGATGTCCAAATTCCTACATTCAAAGGTCTGAACAATGAGGGGCAACTCTCTCTTGACTGTATCTTAATTCCACCAGTTCTGCTGGTGGGATGGGAATATATCCAGGAATGGTAATGGTGTTGTCTGGGACATTATCTATTTATATAAGCATGACTATGCTTGTCTCACGTGTGAGACTGTTCTCCAAATTTTGGCACAAGTCCCCAGATGTTAGTAAGGAGAACTTTGTAGGGCTGATGGGGCTGTTTCTGCCGTTGACCTAGACACTGGAAAAGACAATGCTGGGTGATCTGTCTGGTTTCATTTCTTTATCTTTGAAGTGATTGATCCAACTGAGTAGCTTGCTAGGCCATTTCAGAGGGCAGTTGAGAGTAAACCACATTACTGTGGGTGTGGAGTTCCATACAGGTTAGACCATGTGAGGATTTCATTGCGTGAAGAACATGTATGAGCCAGATGTGTTTTTCTAACCATCGAAAATGCAGGTTCTTAATTCCAGATTTTAAAAAGAAATTGATTTCAACTTCCACCATCTGCCATGTCGAGATTTGAAAATAGGTACCCAGAGTGGTAATACTCTCCGAGGCTGCTTCTGGATATTCTAGAATTTCTGTTTGTAAGTCTCAGGGCCCAATTCTTGAACATCTAGAAAAGCTGTTTTTGCCACCTCAGACTATGCAAGTTTCCTTAGAAAGCAAGGTATAAATTTCATGAGCTCTGCACATCTACCTGCTTTGCATAAGTAATGTTCAGTTTTCTTTTGACAATCTTACTTGTGAGCTATTTCACGCATGAAAAAAATGCTTCTATTTCCCTTCTATCCAATTTTATGACAGCTTGAACAAAGTTAAGCTGCTCCCTTAATGGGTCTTGGATCAGACTCTAATCTTTTATGATTAGAATGTTCTCCAGAGTCACAGGCCAGTTTGTTAGTTGCAGTCTTTTAAGCTGGTTTTGTTTTAAAAATTTTCTTTATTTTCTTGTTTGAAATGCTCTTTCCATTTATTTTCACTCACTGTGAAGTGCTTTTCCTTTCTTTCTGCTGTTTTTCTAAGCTCCTCTTTCAAGTTCCTTTTCTTGTTAAACATGATCCACCTGCAGTTGAATTCTAGGTAAATCACTTGGCTCAACATCTGACTTGTATTGCTTTAGCAGTTTCATATGTTGTTCTATTATCTCAATTATCTCCACTTTGCAAGCCTGTATGTTTAATGGTACCCCTAACTCCCCAGCCAGTTGAATTAGTCTAATGGTCGTTCTTCTTAAATTATTTTGGAGATTAAATCCCTTTCCTCCCCTCTTTTTTTTTCCCCCAAAAAAATCACAGCAGATGTTAAAGGTATTTTGATGTCATAATTTCCTGGAGTCATTTTCCAATTATCACTATTCTATTGCCAATTAAGTATTGCCTTTGTCAAATATCCTTGAATGAGCCTCCACTTTCAAGAGGGGACCTAATTGAGGTATACAAGGTAATGAGAGGCATAGATAGAGTCGATAGCCAGAGACTATTTCCCAGGACAGAAATGACTAACACGAGGGGTCATAGTTTTAAACTGGTTGGAGGAAAGTATAGAGGGGATGTCAGAGGCGGGTTCTTTACACAGAGTTCTGAGAGCATGGAATGCGTTGCCAGCAGCAGTTGTGGAGGCAGGGTCATTGGGGACATTTAAGAGACTCCTGGACATACATATGGTCACAGAAATCTGAGTGTGCATACATGAGGATCAGTGGTCGGCACAACATCGTGGGCTGAAGGGCCTGTTCTGTGCTGTACTGTTCTATGTTCTATGTTTTAAAACATTTGTCTTGTTACATGTGTGTGTCGGGTCTTTAACCTTTGTGAGGAACTGGTGAAAGGTGTTTACTTGTTAGACCCCTAGGAATCTTAGAGGCTCAGTGTAGTTGGGTATTCATTTCTCTGATGTCTGGTCATTTGGTATTTTCTTCTTCAGGTTTGTTGCTTAAGTATTGGAGGAAAGTGGTCTTGGGGTACCAATTTTGTTTAAACAGGTGTTCCTGTGTTGCCTTCTGGAGTTGTGTGTTGCTGCAGTGTGTCCATGGAGTAAATAGTGTTCGAATGCAGCTTTGTTTGTGGGTGCTGTTAAAGTTACTGTTGTGGTGTAGAATCTGGTCTGAGAGGGTGTCCTTTGTGTACAAGTTGTCTGGAGTTCACTGGTAGATGTATATTCCACTAATACATCCAGGAAAGAGATCTGCTATTGTTTTCTTTTTTAGTGAACTATATTCCAGTGAGGATGTTATTGATGTGGTGTTGGGTTTCGTCCAATTGTATATGTTTAGTGATGACAAAGGTATCATCTACAAACTGGCTCTAGAGTTTGGGTTGGATGGTGGGGAGGACTGTCCATTCTCAGTGTTGTATTACTGCTTCTGCTATCAGTCCTGATATTGGTGACCCCATCGGTGTACAGTTGATTTGTCTGTACACTTGGCCACTGAATGTAAAGTGAGTAGTGAGGCATTGGTTGAGTAATTTTAACATGCTGGTCTTGTTGACCAGATTCTGAACTATCAAAAATGCACTGACGATGTCACCTTAGCGAGGTGTTGAAACCTCTGCAGAAAACCACACCGAGCTTGGTGGACAAATCTACAACCCTGTTCACAACCCGAGCGACAAATTTTTCAAAATCTGTAAACCTGGAGGATATTGGTAATGGGGGAATCAGTGAGGTGTTGCCATTGAACATCAAAAGGTGACGGTTAGACTCTCTTTTGGAGGTGGTAGTCATTTCCTGGTACTTATGTCACATGAGTGCTACTTTCCACTTATCACCCAAGGCCTGGATGTTGTCTAGGGCCTCGCTGCATTCGGACTTGGATTTAAGTGTATTGATTTTTGATTTCTGATTTGTTTGTTTTAGTTTTATGCTTGGTTGTAATATGTAATTGCTATGAGTATTTTCTAAATGGGTTTTGTTTTTTTCCAGTCAAAGGATAAAATGATGCGAGGCTCCCGAAGAGGATGTGTTAGACTGCGGGTGAGTATGAAATATTGCGTTGTTATGGGACCCTTGAAATTAGATTACTGGTCCCATCAGAAGAGAATTGACAATATTATGGCCTTGGGTTATACTCATGTCTTTCTTTTGTATTACTTTTCTTCCATTATTCCCTTTTCTTTGTCTAATTTCTTTTTGTCCATGAGACCCAATTTCCATTTAGTTTGGTCAACGTTATCGTTTCTTTTCACTCTCATTTCTTGCCTCAAGTTTTCTGTCCAAATTGTACCCTTGCAAATTGCTGTTTTCATCTCCAACCTTGTTTTTGCGAAGTTCATGAGCATGTTGTGCAGTCCCAGAAATTTGCCAAACTCGTCAATCAAATCACCAATCCCTTCTCAGCACCAAGATTGACCTAAGAAATGTCAGCGACTGTTTTAGTATAGGTTGTGCAGACAAATCCAGGACTGAGCAGCTCTAGTTAGGGTTTCTTTTCTTGGCACTGCACATTTGCCTCTGGAATCCTTATGGATTCATATTTTGTTCCCATGTCTTCCACACCTGCTTGTTAACTCATTTGCAGACATGTGTTCAGTGGACATGGGTGTTGTGATCTCTTTATTACCAATTTCAACCCCTCCTCTGATCTGTATTATAAGATATCAAACATGAAGAGGATCACGCCTATTGCCTTCAGCCCTCGTGACCCAATCACTTCCTTTCCGGATCCCTGTCTCAGGATGAACCTCGGTAAGGTCACCCCTCAGCCTGCCCTTTCTTTAACTCTCGCTCTCACTCTTGCGCTCTCTCCCCGTCTCTGTCTGTATGCATGTGCCCCTCCCATCTACCCCACAACCCCTGAACACTTCCATGTCCAATCCTACCTCACCTGCACCTTTAACACCTTACAACTACTATTACAATAATATCCTAGTGTACTTGGATCATTCACATTAATATATCAGCTAATCCAAGCTTATGCATTTTCTATCCTGTTGGCTGGTCACCCTGACTTTGATATGGCTTATTAACCTCCTTCAATTCCAGTTGAACATGTTCATCCTTGTGTTTAAATGCTTCCATGGCACCACTACCTCCAAACCTGCTCTACATGCCTGCAAATTCCTCCACTGCTACAAACCAACCTCTCCCCTGGCTCCTGGGACATCTCCTTCCTTTTGGCCCATTATTGCTGGTCAAGCATAGTCTGAAGCTTCTTTGAAGCGTCTTATCTCTTCAACCAACTTATCCTGGAAACCTCTGTAAAACTTAGGTTTTGACCAAGCTTTGGTAAATCTTTAATTTCCTCGAGCTTGCAATTTTATTTTATACTTCTAACATTTTGTAGGTTTGTGTGTTTATCTTCATTATAGGTGCTGTTTTAATACAGGTTGTAGCAACAATAAACTTAAATAATGAGCTAACTGAAAAAGCAGGATCTCAATATGTTGTTTTTAGCAGTTTGTATTCTCGGAAAATAGTGAATTGGTTAGTTTTTGTGCCTGAGAGTGTTAGAGAAGTTGCCTTGATTGAAACAGAAGTATCCTGGCCTAAATGTAAGTTGAGCTTTGTGGACAGCTAAGAATTTTTAAGGGAAGCATGTTTTTTGGGCACAGAGCAAATTTCTTGGTGAGTGACATCTATGGCAGTTCCATTTGAGTTGCAAGTGGATGGTGAAAAAGAGCATATCTACAAACGAGATAGTATCAAATGGAAGGATTAGGCAACAATCCAAGTAGATCTTGTTTTGTACTCACAATGATACCGTGATGATTGCAATTTGTTTGTTAATTGTACTTTGAGAGGAATTAATAACTGTTACAGGATTGTATTGGGCAGGAGCTAGGGAGTGTTTACAGCAAAGAGCTGTTATCACGCAAGTCCTCATTTGACACATGGGAGTGGTTTAAAGATCTACTGATCAGGGGTCAAGACCAGCATGTTCCAGAAAGGAGGAAGGACAAGGATGGCAAGGTAAGGAACTTTTATGTAACGAGGGAGGTTGTGAATTTAGTCAACAGGATGAAACAAACATATATGGAAAGATTTTAGGAAATTAAAATCAAACAGGGAGCTTGTGGAATATGAGGAAAGCAGGAAAGGACTCAAGCATGGAAATAGGAGAGCGACGAGGGGCTATGAAATGACCTTGGCATTTAGGGTTAAAGAGAATCTCAAGGCATTCTATACATCTGTTAAAAACAAGATAACGAGGCAGAGGTTGGGAGCACTCGAGGATAAAAGACAGAAGGAGTATACTTTGAGTACTTTGCATTGGTTGATTGAATTTTTTGAAGAGGTATCAAAGAAGATTGATGAGGGCAGAGCAGTAAATGTGACCTATATGGACTTCAGTAAGGTGTTTGACAAGGTTCCCCATGGGAGACTGATTTGCAAGGTTAGATCTTATGGAATACAGGAAGAACTAGCCATTTGGATACAGAACTGGCTCAAAGGTTGAAGACAGAGGGTGGTGGTGGAGGGTTGTTTTTCAGACTGTAGGCCTGTGACCAGTGGAGTGCCACAAGGATCGGTGCTGGGCACTCTACTTTTTGTCATTTACATAAATGATTTTGATGCGAGCATAAGAGGTACAGTTAATACGTTTGCAGATGACACCAAAATTGGAGATGTAGTGGACAGCGAAGAGGGTTACCTCAGATTACAACAGGATCTGGACCAGATGGGCCAATGGGCTGAGAAGTGGCAGATGGAGTTTAATTCAGATAAATGAGAGGTGCTGCATTTTGGGAAAGCAAATCTTAGCAGGACTTATACACTTATTGTTAAGGTCCTAGGGAGTGTTGCTGAACAAAGAGACCTTGGAGTATAGGTTCATAGCTCCTTGAAAATGGAGTCGCAAGTAGATAGGATAGTGAAGAAGGCATTTGGTATGCTTTCCTTTATTGGTCAGAGTATTGAGTACAGGAGTTGGGAGGTCATGTTGCAGCAGTACAGGACATTGGTTAGGCCACTGTTGGAATATTGCGTGCAATTCTGGTCTCCTTCCTATCGGAAAGATGTTGTGAAACATTGAAAGGGATCAGAAAAGATTTACAAGGATGTTGCCAGGGTTGGAGGATCTGAGCTACAGGGAGAGGCTGAACAGGCTGGGGCTGTTTCCCTGGAGCGTTGGAGGCTGAGGGGTGACCTTATAGATGTTTAAAAAAATTATGAGAGGCGTGGATAGGATAAATAGGCAAAGTCTTTTCCCTGGGGTAGGGGATCCAGAACGAGAGGGCATAGGTTTAGGGTGAGAGGGGAAAGATATAAAAGAGACCTACGGGACAACCTTTTCACGCAGAGGGTGGTACATGTATAGAATGAGCTGCCAAAGGAAGTGGTGGAGGCTGGTACAATTGCAACATTTTCAGAGGCATTTGGATGGGTATATGAATAGGAAGGGTTTGGAGGGATATGGGCCGGGTGCTGACAGGTGAGACTAGATTGGGTTGGGATGTCTGGTTGGCATGGACGAGTTGGACCGAAGGGTCTGTTTCCATGCTGAACATCTGTGATTCTATGGTATTCACCCAGGACAAGGAAATGGAGGATAGTGAGATTTGTGTGGAGCATGTTAATATGCTAGGGCATTTTGAGATCAAGAATGTCGTGATGTTGGATCTCTTGAAGAGCATTAAAGGTGGATAAGTCTCCATGGCCTGACAGTATCTACCCCAGGTTATCAAGAGAGGAGATTGTTAGCGCCTTGACCAAATCTTTGTATCGTACCTGACCACTGGCGAGATCCTGGAGGACTGGCGAGTAGCTAGTGTTCCTGTGTTCAAGAAGGGAAATGGGAATAATCCAGCAAAACAAGCTGGGAACAGCTAGCTCCATTGTGGCATTGATAAGATAATCTGGTTTGATTAAGTTTAGTTCAGGGATAAATTTTGACTTGATACCAGGAAGAGCTTCCTGGCTTCTCTTCAAAATGATATGGTGGGATATCTTATGTCCATAAAAGTGAATCTTTAGTTTCGTGTCACCACCGAAACATGGTGGCACAGTGGCTCAGTGGTTAGCATTGCAGTCTCACAGCACTAGGGATCTAGGTTCAATCCCAGCCTTGTGCAACCATGTGGAGTATGCACAAACATTCCCCCAATGTCTGCATGGGTTTCCTCCGGACGCTCTGATTTCCGTCCACATTCCAAAGATGTGCAGGTCAGCTGGATTGCCTACGCTAGGGATGGTTGCGGAGGCAGATCAGACTGGGGTGTTTAGATAAGCTCCTGAACATGTGAAAGTTATGGACCAAGGGCAGGCAGAAAGGATTAGTTTAATTTGTTGTCCTGTTCAGCACAACATCATGGACTTAAGGGTCTGGTTCCTGTGCTGTACTGTTCTATGTTATATGATTGTGTATTACATTTACCAGATGTCCTCATTCATTTGAAACTAAAGGAAGCTATGACTAATTTGCCTTTGCATAGTGCCTTCCCAACCTCATGATGCCCCAAAGCCAATGAAGTCCTTCAGAATTGTCATTACTGTCGTAATGTAGAAAATGGGAGAGTCGATTAGGCACAGCTAGCTCCATGAAACGCATTGTGGCACTGATCAGATAATCTGGTTTAATTAAGTTTAATTCATGGATAAATTTTGACTTGATAGCAGTAATAGCTTCCTGGCTCCTCTTCAAAATGAGATGATGGGATATTTATGTCCATAAAAGTGAATCCTTAATTTAGTGTCCCCACCGAAACATCGGGTGACTCAGTGGTTAGCATTGCAGTCTCACAGCACTAGGGTTCAATCCCAGCCTTGGGTGACTATGTAAACTCCACACGGACATCCCCCCCAGTGTCTGCGTGGGTTTCTTCCCACATTCCAAAGATGTGCAGGTCAGGTGGATTGGCTACGCTAAATTGTCGGAAGTTTGGTTGTCAGGATAATTTTTTGTGCATTGAGGACTATTTAGAAAATGCTGTGCTGTCACTGTATCTCATCTAATGTTGGATACTGGAAGTTGTGGAAGCAAAGACTGGTTGAGTATATTTAGTATCTTGTTGCATACAGCCAAAGAACTATGCTGTTTAATATGATTTGCCAGTCTTTGGGGTGTATGATCTTTTTACTTAGAATTTGAATTTTGATGTCACCTATCACTCAGCAGGAGCGTCAAACTGCTAGCTTAATCCATGCTTAAACTTTTGATTAACCTACTCTTCCAGGTTAATCAGATAAAATGGGCAGTTTTCAGGGCCAGAATTGATGCCTTGGGCCTTTCACAAGAAGGTTAGAGATGGATCATTCCTTGTTCCAAGTTTTCTTTTCACTGTCGACTCCAAATTTATCAAACAAACTTAGGCTACCTATTACGATTCATGGACTGCTGTCTAATGCCTGTACCTTTTATTCTCCCTGATGTATGACATAGTAAAACCAAACCATGGTAGATGAATGAATCTCAACTCCAGATCACATTAATGTTTGGTGGTGGGTGTGGTGAAGGAGGAGTTTCCCATTGGTTGGAATCATACTTTGCTTAAAGATTTATGATGGTTGGATGTCAGTCGTCTCAGATCTAGGACATCGCTGTGGGCATTACTAACAGTAGATGTTTTCTATTCAACCTGTTAATAGATGTAAATACACACCTGGAGAGCAGGTGAAACTTGAGCCCATCCTTTTGCTCCAGAGGTAAGACCATAAGAAATAGGAGTGGAAGTAAGGCCATTTGGCCCATCGAGTCCACTCTGGCATTCAATCATGGCTGATGGACATTTCAATGCCATGCAGAATACTACCACTGCATTACAAGAGCCCAGTTCTTCAGGGTGGATATTTTCTAATTGACCTGTTCAGAGATGTTGCTATGCTGAGCTTTTCAGAATCTATAACAAATGATACCACGTTGTTTGAATTCAGCACTCCCAAAAAGTACCATTGTTTCATATTGACCAGATGGCTTCTTTTGTTTTCCAAAGCTTTTTTCGAAGTTGCAGTGTATAGCTCAAAAACAAGATGATGTAGTCTCTTACACTATTTCCAGCAAGAGAGAATCTTGTCATTTCTTCTTAGCATTCCAAGGGCATTACTATCATTGAATCCCCAACTGTCATCAACAGAGCATCAAAGATTGGCCTAGTGGATATGTTATTTGTGATTTTCCTATTCAGCTTTTAAAATTTCTGCAACTTGTTAGTGAGACATCTTAATTTGGTTGTTTAGGTTTGGGGTGGGAAGCCACAAAATTGAAGAATGGCATTCTTTTTCTAGACAATATTAAGTTATTATGCTGCTTAATTTTTAAGTTTACGCTATTTTCTTTCCACCATACTCGTGTGTTGTGTTAGTTATATGAATCGTGTAAAGTTGCCATAGTCCTAGAGGACCAAAAGGCTGCTCTCTCATTGGAGAGAGATGATGGTGGTGGTTTCACCTGAGGGTCACCATCCCTCAGGTGAGGGGTGAGGTTGAGAAGGCAGGACCTTCATGGAAACCTCCCTTGCTACAGGAATTGAAATCACACCGTTGATGTCAGTCTACATCAGAAACCAGCCATTCAGCCAACTGAGCTACCAATCTCCATAAATCAATTTGTCTTAATTTGTTGTTGAGAGGTTACATCAATATTGGCTATGCATTATTTTTCACAGCTGCGAGCATCTGTAGTATTTGTTCTTTGTCCAAATTCTTTTCTTGAGAAGGTGGTTGTGAGTTGCTTTCTTGACTGCAACTGTAATGGCTTGTTTGTTTCAGATGGCATTCAAGAATCAACCACATTACGGTAGATGAATAGATAACTGGTTGGGCAACAAGAGACAGTAGTAGTAGTAGTAGTAGTAGTAGTAGTAGTAGTAGTAGTAGTAGTAGTAGTAGTAGTAGTAGTAGTAGTAGTAGTAGTAGTAGTAGTGGAAGGGAGCTTCCCAAAATGGAGACCGAGAGACCTACGACCAGTGGTGTTCCACAGGAGTCCGTGCCGGACGGCTGGTTCCATTCACACGGTTTCACACACATCAACTTCTGCAAACAGTTAAAGTTCATTAAAGCCTGTACAGCTAGGTGACCCCTTTCCTGGGGATCGTTATGCAAATGATTTCCTGACTCCGTGATTCCCCAAGACAACATAGCTGTGATATACTTCAGTACCAGGGATGATCATGCAAATGAATTTGATTGGCTGGGGGATGGCTATGAAAGCATTTTCTGAATGGAAGGGACTGAGTTTAAATCGATAATAGAAGTGGAATAGTAGTAAATGGCTGCCCAAATGAAGTGTGGATTACAGTGGACAGTCTTCTAAATTCCTTCATGCTGTCTGTGAGACAGAGTGTCTGTCCCACCCACTTCCAGAATGCTTAGCTGCTTGGAGAAAGACAGTACAGTTTAACCCTTTATCATTACATTAATGTCCAGAGAGAGTCCAATTTAATCTTTTAACATGACAAGACCACTGTTGTTTGTGATATACATAAATGGAAGAAGGTATAGGTGGTCAGATTAGCAAGTTTGCAGATGGCACTAAGATTGGTGGAGTAGCAGGTAATGAAGGGACTGTCAGAATACAGCAGAATATAGATAGATTGGAGAGTTGGACAGGGAAATGACAGATGAAGTTCAATCCGGACAAATGTGAGGTGATGCATTTTGGAAGATCCAAATCAAGAGTGAACTGTTCAGTAAATGGCCAAGTCCTGGGGAAAATTGATGTAGAGAGTTTGGGTGTTCAGGCCCACTGTTGCCTGAAGATGGCATCGCAGGTCAGTAGAGTGGTCAAGAAGGCATACGGCATGCTTTCCTTCATCGGACAGGGTATTGAGTACAAAAGTTGGCAGGTCATATTACAGTTGTATAAGATTTTGTTTCGGCCACGTTTGAATTAGTGTACATGGTTCTGGTTGCCACATTACCGAAAGGAGAGGGTGCAGAGGAGGTTCACCAGGATGTTGCCTGGTTTGGAGGGTGCAAGCTTTGAGGAGAGGTTGACTAGATTAGGATTATTTTCATTCAAAAGATGGAGGTTGAGGAGGGGACATGATTGAGGTCTACAAAATCATGAGAGGTGTAGACAGGGTTGATAGCAACAAACCTTTTCCAAGAGTGGAGGACCCAGTTACTAGGGGCCATGAGTTCAAAGTGAGAGGGGAAAAGTTCACGGGAGGTATGTGTGGAAAGTTCTTTACGCAGAGGGTAGTGGGTGCCTCGAGCGCGTTACCAGCGGAGGTGGTAGAGGTGAGAATGATAGCATCATTTAAGACATATTTAGACAGATACATGAATGGGCAGGGAGCAAAGGGATACAGATCGTTAGGAAATAGACGGCACATTTAGATAGAGGATCTGGATCAGCACAGGGCCAAAGGGTCTGTTCCTGTGCTGTAATGTTCATTGTTCTATTGTTGTTGGTTTGGAATCACACATAGGTCAGATGGGGTATGGATCCATTTCTAAAGTATTTTAATGTACTAAATTGATCTTTTTGACAATTTGTTAACTTCATGATCGTAAGTATAGGTAAAGCCTTTTTATTTTTAATTTGATTGAATTTATCAAATTTAAAATCTCAAGCTGTTGTGGTGGGTTTTGAACTCCTATATTTCTGGATTATGCGCCAGGTTGTTGCATTGCTAATTTAGTGATGTAACTGCTATGACACAGTATATAAACAAATGCAAATCACTGCAGATACTAATAATGTTCCTCATGGTTACTATTATTTTACTGTTTAGCTGGCATTGTTTGACTCTGGGATAGTGGTTCAGGGTGTGATGGGATGGTAGGGTCCTCCACCCACAATTTCTACCTAACTCTGTTGGTATTTTGCCAGTGGCAGGGTAAGTAGTGAGAGACCTGCTTGCCATTGTGCCAGTTAAGATTAGAATGGTGCTGGAAAAACACAGCAGGTCAGGCAGCATCCGAGGAGCAGGAAAATCGACGTTTCGGGCAAAAACCCTTCATCAGGTTGTGCCAGTTAAGGCATTTAAGTGGCCAATTAATGGAGAAGGTCTTGTGGAAACTATTAAAGATTGGAGAGAGTGATAAGGGGAGGAAAGGAACTTAACGTTTTCAGTAGTTTGGAATACTCAGTGTGAGGTTAGAAGGGTTGGTGAAGAGATGTCAAAGGCTGCAGCTAATGAATGCAAAGGACTGAAGGAAAGTAGGATTTTCCATGTTCTGGAACAGCCTGGAGTCATAGAGATGTACAGCACGGAAACAGACCCTTCGGTCCAACCCGTCCATGCCGACCAGATATCCCAATCCAATCTAGTCCCACCTGCCAGCACCCGGCCCATATCCCTCCATACTCTTCCTATTCATATACCCATCCAAATGCCTCTTAAATGTTGCAATTGTACCAGCCTCCACCACATTCTCTGGCAGCTCATTCTCTGCATGAAAAAGTTGCAGAGGTCTCTTTTATATCTTTCCCCTCTCAATCTAAATCTATGCCCTCTAGTTCTGGACTCCTCCCTCCCAGGGAAAAGACTTTGTCTATTTATCCTATCCATGCCCCTCATAATTTTGTAAACCTCTATAAGGTCACCCCTCAGCCTCTGACGCTCCAGGGAAAACAGCCCCAGCCTATTCAACCTCTCTCTCTGGCTCAAATTCTCCAACCCTAGCAACATCCTTGTAAATCTTTTCTGAACCCTTTCAAGTTTCACAACATCTTTCAGATAGGAAGGAGACCAGAATTGCACGCAATATTCCACCAGTGGCCTGACCAATGTCCTGTACAGCTGCAACATGACCTCCTGTACTCAATACTCTGACCAATAAAGGAAAGCATACCAAATGCCGCCTTCACTAGCCTGTCTACCTGCGTCTTCACTTTCAAGGAGATATGAATCTGCACTCCAAGGTCTCTTTGTTCAGCAACACTCCCTAGGACCTTACCATTAAGTGTATAAGTCCTGCTAAGATTTGCTTTGCCAAAATGCAGCATCTTGCATTTATCTAAATTAAACTCCATCTGCCACTTCTCAGCCCATTGGCCCATCTGATCAAGATCCCTTTGTAATCTGATGTAACCTTTTTCGCTATCTACTGCACCTCCAATGTTGGTGTCATCTGCAAACTTGCTAACTATACCTCTTATATGCTCACATCCAAATCATTTGTATAAATGATGAAAAGTAGTGGACCCAGCACTGATCCTTGTAGCATTCCACTGGTCACAGGCCCCCAGTCTGAAAAATACCTACCACCACCACCCTCTGTCTTCTACCTTTTGACCCTGTTGTGTATCCAAGTGGCTAATTGTCCCTGTATTCCATGAGATCTAACCTTGCTAACCAATCTTCTATGAGAAACCTTGTCAAACGCCTTACTGAAGCCCAGGACTACTGCTCTGCCCTCATCAATTCTCTTTGTTACTTCTTCAAAAACTCAATCAAGTTTGTGAGACATGATTTCCCATGCACAAAGCCATGTTGACTAGCCCTAGTCCTTTCCTTTCCAAATACTACCAGACTTGTTGCCAGCGTCTGACAGCTATTAAAAGTAACCAGAAAATTTTAACATTTTATATTTCAGACAAATAGTTCACACAAAATCTCTGGCTGTTCACATTCCATTGAAAATGTTGAATCCATTTGTGTTTGCAGTGTGCTGAAGCATAAATTGATGCACTACATTCACAAAGGTTGTGCTGTATTAAGAACAATGTATAATTTTTGAACTTTTGGATTTTGAGTGTTAAGAAGGGTAATTCATAGTAATTATGAGAATTATGTGTTTGCTGTCAAGAGGTCTGGAAACCAATGTGTTTGTGTGTTTTATAACTTTGAAGTGAAGAGCTTTTGGGTAAGTAATTTGAATAAGAAGTAGAAGAAAAAAAAATCCGTTTTCTCCATTTTTCTTAACAGCACAGAAATTGGCCCTTTGGCCCACGTGTTGTGCCAAACATGACACCAAATGAAACTAATCCCTTCTGCCTGCCCTTGGTCCATATCCTTCTATTTCCCTTGCACATTTATGTGCTTATCTAAAAGTCCCTTAAATGTCCTTTTCGTATCTGCGTCCATCACCACCCTGGCAATGCATTCCAGACTTCTACGACTCTGTGTTTTTAAAAAAAAGCTTGCACCTCACACCTCCTTTAAACTTTCTCCCCTCACCTTAAATGCATGGCTCCTAGTTTAGACATTTCAACTCTGGGTAAAATATTCTGGCCATCAGCCCTATCTATGTATCTCATAATTTTATAGACTTCTATCAAGTCTCTCTTTAGCCTAGCCTGAATTTTTCTAGCCTCTCCTTATGGCTCATAACCTCTAATCCAGGCAGCATTCTGTTAAATCTCTTCTGCATCCTCTCCAAAGCCTCCACATCCTCCCTGTAATGTGGCAACCAGAATTGAATGCATTTCTCTAAGTGTGGCCTTATCCAAGTCTTAGAAAGCTGCAACATTACTTTCTGACTCTTGTACTCAATTCCCCAACCAATAAAAGCAAGCATGCCGTATACCTTCTTTACCATCCTGTGACCACTTTTGAGGATCTGAGATCTGAAATCTGAATACAGGTTGGAGTAACTAGTTGTTGTCAGGAACAACCATTCAATACATACTCTTACTAACATAGGCAGCAATAAATTGTCGTCTTAATGCAAATAACATGACAAAATGGCTTCTAGGCTACAAGTTGACAATTCTGCTTAAAGCTACATAAAATGGCTTTTAACCCTGCTAAAAGCTGAACTAACCACAGTCTGTCTCAACAGAGATTAACAGGCAGTGCTTCCTTTACAGCATAGAAATAACTAGATGATATAAGACATTACTAGCCATCCTAACTGACCTTGCAAGTGCAGGTGCAGAGACTAGGTTCGCCAGATAGGAGTACTTGGATGTTGGAAAACAAGGTTGGTTCCCAGGAAATATCATTGGGCTAAGTTTCTGTCAATGAAGTCATTTCATTAAAATTGATTGGTAATTGTTTGAATATGCTCTGTAATGATGGCCTGTACTTCTCTCAAAAAAGATATAAAAATGTCTTTGCCTTAAGCCATGTGTGCAGTTTCTCTGAGGAACACAAAAGTGTTTAATCT
Organism: Chiloscyllium plagiosum; assembly: GCF_037043375.1. NCBI lineage: Eukaryota > Metazoa > Chordata > Chondrichthyes > Orectolobiformes > Hemiscylliidae > Chiloscyllium > Chiloscyllium plagiosum. The sequence goes on along the minus strand of NW_028270147.1, from coordinate 46,594,502 downwards.
CTGTGTTACTGGGCAATCTGGACAATCTCATGGCCAAGATTGAATAAAGCCTCCCCGCCCCCCAATCCAGATCTTCACTTTCAGGAACTATGGACTTGAACCCCAAGATCCTTCTGTCCATCTGTGCCATTCAGAGTCCTGCCATTAACTGCATACTTTTCCTCAACATTTCATCTCAGCAAGTCCAGCACCTCACCCTTAACCAGATTAGACTTCATTTGCTATTTTTCTGCCCATATCTGCAACTGATCTAAATCCTGTTGTATCTTTGACAACCTTCTGCACTATCCTCTTATCATAACTGAGTTACAGAGGTCCAGAAAGTCACTCAATTTTTGTGAGACAAGAACAGAAATTGCTGGAGAAACTCAGCAGCTCATGTCCACAGAAAGCAGAGTCAATGTTTTCGGCCCAATTCCCTTGTGTGCCAGAGTAGATCAACCCGCCAGTAAGAAATTGAGCTAGAAACTGCGTTTTGGAAACTCATAAGTTTGCTCATAAGTTAAATTAACAGTGAGTAGTTTGCAGTTATTTGTCGGTGTCTTGCGGAGAAGTCTCAGCTGAAGATAAAGCATCCCAGCTTGAGTCAGAAGTTTTAATGTGGAGATAGTGGTGACTGTTCACTGAGGTTTGCTTGTTAGGATGTTGCTGGGATAAAAGGAATAATGTGAATTTGAATCTTTTTTTGGTATACGTAATGAAGTCGTTCCAATGTTTTTGTCTAGTGTGGTATAGTTTAATAAATGTTTTATTCTTTTGTGTTACACTGAGGTTCTTGTGAATGGGTTCAGTAACTGACCTCGATTTTTACTTTAAAAGAAAGGCAAAGTTCGGTTCCTAAATGCCAGAATTAATTATGGGCTCTGAATTGTTATGATCCCATAACTGCTGTTAATACATGAGAATTGTTTTGTGCTGTCTCCAAGCAATGTGGTTTGACTTTGAGGATTTAAACTAACTGTAACCATTACCTTAAGCATATAGTAACATTTTAAATTAGCAGCATCTGCATGTGGGCATGCTTTACTTGATTTCGGGTTCCATGCTGGGCACCTTCACTTTTGGTTTTTATCTCTTCTGTGATTCCTCTGGTATTTGCCTGCAGCAGATATTTCTGAAATAATTAGAGTCACAGAGTCATAGAGGTGTACAACACAGAAACAGACCCTTTAACCCAACTCGTCCATGCTGACCAGCTATCCTAAATTAATTTAGTCCCATGAGCCAGCACTTGGCCCATATCCCCCTAAACCCTTTCTATTCAAGTACCCATCCAGATGCCTTTTTAAACCTTGTAATTGTACCAGCCTCCTCCATTTCCTCTGGCAGTGTATAACATTTCCACAGCCACCTTCTGCATGAAAACATTGCTTCTTAGTTCCCTTTAAAATCTTTCCTCACACTGCTGAAAACCTGTGCCCTCTAGTTCTGGACTCACCACCCCCAGAGAAAAGACCTTTTCTGTTTTCCCTATCCATGCAGCTCATGATTTTATAAACTTCTATAAGGTCACTCCTCCACCTTCAATCTCTGTGTTGGTTTGAATCTGCCTTCTTGCCTCCTATTGTCATTACTTTCTGCTGGATTCTTGGTAATTTGCCAGACTCTTTTCCTTAATTCTGAACATGGATTTCTTTATTTTGTACTTCCCTCAGTTTATTCCCAAGGCCCAGGGAAACTTTAAGTAAACACTTTAATAAAAATCATATCACCTAAATGATGTCTTTGAGAATTTCCTAGCTGTGGTTTCTGAGCTTCAACCAGGTAATTGCACTGCACTGCACGGAGGTTCCAATTAATTGACTATAGAAAGTTCCTAAATGGAAATATTAAGTTAAAATTTGAAACCAACCAGAAATCCTGTGTTGCACCCTGTGACATGGTTAAGTAATGCATTTTCAGTATTGCCTGGGAATCAGGCATTTAAAAAATTCATTCATGAGATGTGATGCATTTATTGCCCTTAGTTAACTAGTTGCTGTGGAGAAGTTAATGGTGAGCTGTCTTCTTGAATCGCAGTAGTCCTTGGGGTGAAAGGACGCCCACATTAGTATTAGGAAGGGAGTTCCAGGATTTTGACCCAGGGATAGGGAAACAATGGTGATATAGTTCCAAACATCTCCATGTACGTGTGTCCTGGAGGGGAACTTGATACTCCTGGAGACTGTTCCTCACCTCTCTGAAATTGGTCTTCAACAGTGGGATTTGGGGGTCAATAAATTTGGTTTTGTTTTATTTGTAATAATTTGCTGAGTATTAGGAAAAGTTATAAAATAGATTGCAGTTTTTATTTAGAGTTATCAATCTTGATACTTTAACAAGATTTACTTGATATTTCTCATCACAGTCGATCCCATAGAAACATGACATGAGTAGCTTTTATTTAAATATTACTTAGCCTTGAGTCTTTTTTGTATTCTTTTGCTGATTTAAAAGTTAGTTTGTTTATTTTTTCCACAAGTTAAAAAGACTCCTTTTATTACGGTGTTGGATTATCTTAGTATTATCATAAGTATTGTAACATTTGCAAATAGTACATCAGCGTCCCACGATCTGATATCCTTGGGTTAGGTACCGCAACAAATCTCCAGGAATATGTCAAACATGAGTTTCCATTTCTCAGATAGGAATTGGAAATATCAATTAATTGTTGCCCTGAGGGAGTCTCTTGTAATTTTCTTGGACGCTCCATTTTCGTTTTCACCTACTCATTTAGTGTGTCTCATAGTTATGCAGACGTTGTTGGAATATTGCATGCAATTCTGGTCTCCTTCCTATTGGAAAGATGTTGTGAAACTTGAAAGGGTTCAGAAAAGACTTACAAGGATGTTGCCAGGGTTGGAGGATTTGAGCTATGGGTAGAGGCTGAACAGGCTGGGGCTATTTTTCCTGGAGCGTTGGAGGCTGAGGGGTGACATAGAAACATAGAAACATAGAAAAATACAGCACAGTACAGGCCCTTTGGCCCTCGATGTTGCACTGATCCTAGCCCACTATCCTCCATATGCCTATCCAATGCCCGTTTAAATGCCCATAAAGAGGGAGTGTCCACCACTGCTACTGGCAGGGCATTCCATGAACTCACGACTCGCTGAGTAAAGAATCTACCCCTAATATCTGTACTATACCTACCACCCCTTAATTTAAAGCTATGCCCCCTCGTAATAGCTGACTCCATACGTGGAAAAAGGTTCTCATGGTCAACCCTATCTAAACCCCTAATCATCTTGTACACAAGCTTAGAGGTTTACAAAATTATGAGGGGCATGGATAGGATAAATAGGCAAAGTCTTTTCCCTGGGGTCGGGGAGTCCAGAACTAGAGGGCATAGGGTAAGGGTGAGAGGGGAAAGATATAAAAGAGACTTAAGGGGCAACCTTTTCACGCAGAGGGTGGTATGTGTATGGAATGAGCTGCCAGAGGAAGTGGTGGAGGCTAGTACAATTGCAACATTTAAGAGGCATTTGGATGGGTATATGAATAGGAAGGGTTTGGAGTGATATGGGCCAGGTGCTGGCAGGTGGGACTAGATCGGGTTGGGATATCTGGTCAGCATGGACGGGTTGGACCGAAGGGTCTGTTTCCATGCTGCACATAGCTATGACTCTAAGTGTTGAGTCCACTTTTGAAGTACTGTGTACACTTCTGGTTGCCCTGCTATATGAAGGGTATTATGAAATTGGAGAGGTTCAGAAAAGATTTACCAGGATGTCACCAGGAATGGAGAGTTTGAGTTATAATGAGAGGCTGGTCGGCTGAGGCTACTTTTCACTGGTGTGTAGGAGGTTCAATGGTGACGTCATTAAGGTTTATCAAGTTATGAGGGGCATAGATGAGGTGAATAGTGAAGGCCTTTTCTCTAGGGTGGGTGAGTTCAAAACTAGGGCATGTAATTTTAAGATGAGAGGAGAAAGATTTGAAAATGAAATGAAGGGGAATGTTTTCACACTGAGAGTAGTTTGTATGTGGAATGAGCTGCCAGTGGAAGTGATAGATACAAGTACAGTTACAATATTTAAAAGATATTTTGGACAGGTACATGAATAGAAAAAGTTGAGGCCAAATGTGGGCAAGTAGGACGAGTTTGGTATGGGAAACCTGGTTTGGCATGGACAAATTGGACTGATGGTTGGTTTCCATGCTGTATGACTCTGATTCAGTAAAACTGCCTACATTTGTTGACATATGGGGCATGTCCTGCTGCAAGTATGCATGGCATTGGTGAGGACACACATGGAATATTGTGTAGTGTTTTGGTCTCCTTATCTGAGGAAGGATGTTCTTACTATCAGTGGAGTGCAACCTGATGTCTGGGATGGCAGAACTTACATATGAGGAGAGTTTGAATCAGTTAGTCTTGAATTCACTGGAGTTTTGAAGAATGAGGGGTCCTTATTAGAAACCTATGAACTCAGGTTAGATGAAGCAAGGATGTTCCCAATGGTGTGGGAGTCCAGAATTGGAGGTCATAGTTTAAGGATAGGAGATAAACCTTTTATTACTGAAATGAGACATTTCTTCACCTACAGAGTGGTGAGCCTGTGGAATCCACGACTACAACAGATAGCGGCTGAGGTCAAAACATTGTCTTTTCAAAAAGGAGGTAGATAAAGGGATCAAGGGGTATTGGAAGAGGGTGACATCAGATTCATGAACTGAATGACCAGCCATGATCATATTGAATAATGGAACAGGCTCAAGGGATTGAATGGCGAAGGCGTGCTATCTCCTCTGTGTTTCTATAATGAACTCTTAATTAAAATTAAAGCAACACACAGAATTAAACTTTTTTTTAGATGCTACTATCTTTTTTAAAATTTGCAAAAGACAATTGGTATAAGTTAGCAACTGAAGTTTTTTTCTAAAATAACTGATACCCCCACACCCCGACACACACATTCCTTTCACAGATTGTTAATTGTGCACTCAAGATAATTGAATCCACTCTCTGGGTGAAGAAATGTCTCATATCAGTAATAAAAGGTTGACCCCATTACCTTAAACTATGACCTCCAATTCTGGACTCCCACACCATTGGGAACATCCTTCCTCCATCTAACCTGAGTTCATAGGTTTCCAATAAGGACCCCTCATTCTTCTAAATTCCAGTAAATTCAATATTAGCTGATTTCAACCTCTCCTCATATGTAAGTTCTGCCATCCCAGATATCAGGTTGCACTCCACTGATAGCAAGAACATCCTTCCTCAGATAAGGAGACCGAAACACTGCACAATATTCCATACGTGGCCTCACCGATGTTCCCTTTTTGAGCATTGATTCAATCCTGATTTTAACCATTACTACTCTTGTTACTGCATCTCCAATCCCATTCTGCAATTTAAAGTTAAGATTTAAGTTAAAATACAGTTTTCTTTATAATAGCATCCACTATGTTGTCCCCATATTGTAGGTCCTGAATGTTTGCATCCTTAAGCAAGAGATTCCAAATCATTATCTCAATGATTTCAAATTTTCCTACTTCCTAGTTAGCTGAGTATTCCTTTTTTGAGACTTTTAAAACTTCTGTCTTGCAGCCTACCTTTCGCTTGCCTCCCTTGTAGTGTGTCTCTCTTGCCCCACCTGCCCATCTCCTCACCCAAAACCATGCAGCCTGTTGGTTCCTGCAGAAAGATAGGTCCCAACCTCAGTCTGTCCATTCTACTTAAGTGAGAAACTTGATCCCTCAGTTGAGAATGAGGTGGTAGATGTCAGATAAACTGGAGCCAGTGATTAGTTGGAGAGAAATGGTTGCATCTAATAATTCTGGTCTCCTAATTTAGCTGCCATAATTTCCAAGGCCAAGGAGCTCTCTCAAGACAAAGTTAAATTTTGTTACGTCACTAAGTAAAATCTCCTGCTTAATTTAAACCAACAACACAGAAACGATTTATCCGTGCATTAATCTGTGAAAATTTGAGAGGCCAAGAACTATTTAAGGTAAAAGTTAACAACTTTTTATTTCTTAAAGTATAACAGAGAATAATTAACTAACAACTTTTTTTTAATGGATATTTTTATTAGAAATTTAACATTTTTACAAGTTTACAAAAATAAACAAAACTCTCAAGTACAAACATTGATATACAATTAAATCTTAAATAAATAATAACCAAAATTTAACAAAAGAAAAATACCGAGAAAAAAAAACAAAACTCAACTAACTACTAATCTAACCTACAACTAACCAGAGTGTATAATTAAGTCTCTTACATTATTCAAATAAGAGAGAGGAAAAAAAACCGAACGGATAACACAGAAATTGGGTAGTGAGATACATGCTCAAATGTGTTAACATCAAATGTAATAAAACCCGTATTTGTGCGCGATTCCTCTCCCAAGGGGCCCTGGACCAGCCAGGTTCGTAATCTCAATTAAATAAAAGCCCTTGTTAGGATAGCCGAAATATCTGTATTCATATAATTCAAGAAGGCCTGCCATATTTTATGAAATAATTCGGTCTTTTGGTGCACCATATTTGTAAGGATGTCAAGGGGAATACATTCCATAATTAATCTGTGCCAATGTGCAAGTCCAGGGGGGCCCTCAGCCACCCAGTTTACCAAAATATTTTTCCTTGCACAGAAAGAGAGAATAGAAAATAATCTCTTCCCGTGCATATCCAGGGAGGGTAAGTTTAAAAAGTCCAAAAGGAGAGATACAGGGTCCACTTTAATTTCCGTTCCTAAAATTTCTGTCCAGGTACTTGCTACTTTAGTGCAGTATCTATGGATCTTATGACAGGTCCATAGGCAATGTACAAGAGTGCCCACCTCTATTTTACATTTGGGACACATTGGAGATGCTCCTGCCTTAAATTCTGCCAGTCGATCCGGTGCTATATGGGCCCTATGAAGTATCTTCAGCTGGGTAGCCTGAGTTCTGTTGCAGATGGTGATTCTTCTGGCATTTTCCCAAATGTCATTCCATGTTTCTATCGAGATTTCTAGTCCCAAATCCTGATTCCATGTTTTAAGCAGATTGTCCATAACTCCCGATACTTCTTCATGTAGTAAATGATAAATAGTACTGACGGAAGATACCCCCATTGGCCGTAGCACTCTACATTCTCTACCTGATTTATAAAGACTATCTAATAATGTAGTCTTCTTCTGTATATAATCTCGAATTTGGAAGTATTGAAAGAGGTCTCCATTAGGTAATCCGAATTTCTGACGCAGCAGTTCTAAAGACATCCAGGACCCCTTCTTTAAACAGATCCCCTAGACATGAGATACCCCTGGATCTCCAGAGTTTAAAAGTGGCATCTGTAAACCCCGGTTGGAATCCCCATGCTCCCACTATCGGCGCATAGGGGGATGTTTTATGTGAGTTGCCCTCATTTTGCCGCATTATATTCCAAGCTTTAATTGTGTCTTGTATTATAGAGTGTTTACAATGATCCGTAATGATTTTCCTCTTGTCTGAAAATAAAAGGTTAATAAGTGGGCATTTTACTTGAGAAACCTCGATGTCCAGCCAGATTGATTGCAGGTCAGACAAGACCCAATCAGCTATGTAACTTAATAGGGAACTTAACTGATATTTCCTAAAACCTGGGAAGTCCAATCCTCCCCTTGCCTGTGGAAGCTGTCGCTTCTTCAGCTTAATGAGGGGCCGTCTATGATTCCAGATAAAGGAACCCAACCAGCCATATAATTTACGTAGTGCCAGCCTCGGCAGCATCACCGGAAGCATTCTCATAGGGTATAGGAGACGGAGCAGGACATTCATTTTAATTAGTGCTATTCTCCCCATCGCTGGATGTCTTTCCTTATCCCTCCAGGGACCACCGAAAGGGAAAGTGGGATCCGTCCACTAAGTGGGGTATCATAGCAAGGCCACCCATTGGCATAGCCTCCGATTTTGAGAAATTAATTTTATAGCCTGAGAATACACTAAATGTATTAATAACTTGGATTAAGCAAGGTACGGACCTTAGAGGATTACTGAGGAATATAAGAACATCATCTGCATAAAGGGTAATTTTATGTTTACCTGTACCAATCCTCGGGGCCGTTATATTAGGGTCAGCCCGTATAAGCTTCTGTTAGTGGTTCAATTATTAGCGTAAATAACAATGGCGAGAGAGGACATCCTTGACGGCAGCCCCTGTCCACACTGAAGCTATCTGAACCTAATCCATTGGTAACCACAACTGCTTTGGGATCACTGTACAGTGTTGAGACCCATTTGGTAAACACCTTTCCAACGCCAAACCTTTCCAATGTGTAAAACAAATATGACCATTCAACTCTGTTGAATGCCTTTTCCACGTCTAATGAGACTACTACTCCTGGTATCTTTCCCTGATGGCAGGCTTGAATCATATTCAAAACCCTTCCAATATTATTGGATGATCTACGGCCCTTAATAAACCCCGTCTGATCCTCCTTTATGATATGTGGCAATACCCTTTCTAGTCTCAATGCTAACGTTTTAGAAATCTACATTTAGCAAGGATATTGGTCTATATGACGCACAATCTTCTGGATCCTTTCCTTTTTTAAGGATAAGAGAGATATTTGCTTCTTTCAACAAAGGCGGGAGATAGCCCTGACTGTAAGCGTAGTTATACACGTCCAATCGTGGACCAGCCAATATTCCTGTAAATTCAGCTTGAAAACCATATGGGCCAGGTGCCTTACCACTCTGAAGTTGCCTGATTGTGTCAAGTATTTCTTGGACTGTTAGGGGAGCATTGAAGACCGATACCTGTTCTGGAGTTAGATCCGGAAAGGTCAAATTTTTAAAAAATGATTGCATCCTCCTAGTCCTGTCTTCACAATCCTGCAATTTGTATAAATTAGAACAAAATTTTCTAAAGATTGCATTAATCCTTGTATGATCATGAGTCAAAATACCCGTACTTTCCTTGATAGACGTGATTGTTTGAGGGGCCTTTTTTTTCTTTGCAAGAAATGCTAAGTATCTACCCGGTTTGTCGTCAAATTCATATAACCTTTGTTTTGCAAATAATACTTCCCTCCAGCCTTTTGGGTAAGCGTGGTGTTTAGAGCTGTCCCAGGGGCCGTAATCCTTTGCAACTTGATAATAGAAGGTCTGTCAGCGTATGCTGTTTGAGCTGCTTTTAAGCGAACTTCGAGTAGACACTGTTGTTCTCCCTTAAATTTTTTCTGGGTTGCTGAGTAGGAGATGATCAAACCTCGCGCGTAAGTTTTGATGGTCTCCCACATCATTAATGGGTTGCTAGCCGTACCTAAATTAATTTCTAAAAAAGTTTTAAACTCTTGAGAGAAGTGCTTTACAAATTTACTATCTTTCATCAGGAAGGGGTCCACATGCCAGTGCCGGGGAGATGTCCCGTTATTCCTCTCCTTGATTTCCATATATACAGCAGCGTGATCGGAAATTGCTATACTACCTATATTACAGGATGATATGGAATTTTAAAAAATTGAGGGGGCAAAAAACATATCAATTCTGGTATGACATTTATGTGCATTGGAGTAAAAAGAAAAATCGCTACCCTGTGGATGAAGACATCTCCATATATCTACTAATCCTAATTCTTTGTTCAGATCCACCAATTATCTAGATCTGGGAGATACTCCTGCAGTACTCTTGGGAATCCTGTCTATTTCCGGATCCATAATACAATTAAAGTCTCCCCCTATAATTATATGACGGGCACCAAGAGCCATCAATTTTGAGAAGGCTTCCGTTATAAATTTAAAGGGGTGTGCCGGGGGGCAGTACAAACTTAAAATCCCATATTCCTCTCCATTTATAAGGGCTTTAATCAGAATATATCGTCCAGATTCGTCTTTTATCTGATTTAGGATTTTGAAAGGGAAATTCTTCCGAATAAGAATAACAACTCCCCTACTTTTTGAGCTAAAAGAAGAAAAAAAGGCCTGATCAAATCCACCCTGTCGTAATTTCAAGTGTTCTTTATCTGACAAGTGTTTCTCCTGTAGGAGAGCTATATCAACTCTTTCTTTCTTGAGATTTGATAATATTTTCTTCATTTTGACTGGCGAATTACTCCCCTTGACATTCCAGGTGCACCACTTAACCGACTGATCAACCATAATCGTTCGGGCAAATCCGAGACCCCTCGGGAGGGGAAACCCTATCCAGAACATCCCGAGCATAGAGCATATAAAATTCACAAAAATAAAGGCTCTCTAATACGCTCACAACAGTATAATAAAAAACTATTTCTAAATAATAAAAAAAAACATATTTAAATGGAGATTTTCCCCCTTGTTCCCAGGGGGTATCACTTCCTTTCCAAAGGTCCATCGTATCCTCTCCCAACCAGTGCCCCACCCTTGACCCAGGCGCTCCTCAATAGGATGAGGAGAATTCAAATATACTACAGAGCTAGAGTTAACAGTGAGCACCCTACACCCCCCCCCACACACACACATACCAACACCTGGATACATTTGGTAATGTTAATACCATGTATAAACATATATAACTATAAAATTGCAATCTCAACAAATAATCATTTAAATATAATAATACAAAATAACATGGGAAAACAGCCCCCCTCCTAGAGACAGAGGTAAAATAGAATAAGGTAACCATCTCCCCCCACCAACATTAACTCGACCCCCTGGCTTATATATATTTAAAAAAACCAAGGGGCGGAGAAAATCGTTAAGTAGAGAACAAATAAATGAATCCCTCTCCCCACCCCCTAAGGTAATGTTAAACAATAAGGTTTAAAAAAAAATAAAAGGGGGGGATATAAACCGGAGTGGGGGCGGGGGCGGGATGGAAGGCAAACCAACATCCATTATCTCTTACAATTTATCTAAGAGAGTCCAAAAATTCCTTAGCCTTTTCCTGCGATCCGAAGTTATACACGGATCCTTCATGGTTAAAGCGTAGCGTCGCTGGGTAGCGTAAGGAGTATTGAATATTTAAGTACCTTAAACACTTCTTCGCCTCATCGACTGCCTTCTTCTTTCGGACCAGAGCTGGGGAAAAGTCCTGGAATAACATGATCTTGGATCCTTTATAAATCATGGTTTGGGAATCTTTTCCAAGATTTCTAGAGGCTTCTAGGAGTATCTGCCTCTCCTTATAGCTCTGCAGCCGGAACAGGACCGGGCGGGGGCGCTGGTTCGAGCCGGGCCTGCGTATTGCAACCCGGTAGGCCCATTCCACCCTTACCTGGCCTGGTCCAGCCTCCAGATTTAAAAGTTGTGGAAGCCACCGTTCGAGGAACGCTGTGAGCTGGCCTTCCTCTTCCCGTTCGGGAAGGCCCAGCAAACGAATATTTTTTCGACGACCTCGATTATCGGAGGTAGTTTTGGAGGTCACGACCTTTAGCTCTGCCCCTCCAACTCGGCGCTCGATTTCCTTAATGTCTCGGTCGTGCTTTTGCAGCGCGGCCGAGAATGAGTCCCATCTTCTTTGGGACTTTTCAATAAAAGCGTCGATCTTCGCATCCAGTTTGGTGATGATTTCCACGAGGCTTGCCACTGTAGGTAAGTCCCCCGGGGCGGCTGCGGATGCCTCTGCTGCAGCTGGAGAGGGTGGGGGAGGGGTTCCTGTCTGCTTGCTGAGAGCTGCGGGCTCCCTTCCCTTTAGTCATTTTTACTGAAGATTAGATTGTTTAAATTTAATACTAAGCAACTAATTAAATTAAGCATCTATTTTAAATGATTTGGTGGGGGTGGGTGACCCACTTTGCCCAAGTCTTGGGAGGAGTATTGTAGACTCAGACTTGCTGGGTCGCCGGCATCTTGGATCCCCCCCCCCCCAACTAATAATTATTTACAACTCCTTCCTCTAACCTATCTTTTACTTGCCGTTCTATAATACTAGTCAGATAAAACCCCTGATTAAGATTTACCGAAAAATTCAAATTTCAAAAGCAGTCAAATCTTCTCTTTTACATCTTCCTCTGTAGATTTTCTCTCCAGGTCAGCGTTGATGTTTTTCTCTTTGCAAACTCCTTCTCGAGACAGGTGCCTCTCAAAGAGTTTTGACGAGCAGCCCATATCTGTTGGTCTTTTGGCAGTTCTCCCCCAATAGTTCAATTTTTCCCAGTCTTATACCCCCAGAGCATCGGATTGTGTTATTGGATTTTAATACTGTCAATATAATAAATTCAGACTTGATTGGAGTTTGGTATTTTTTAGGGTATAATTTAAACTGATTGGCCTATTTCAAATTTGTTTTTGTCTCCAGGCAACCAGCTACACTAGCTGCTAGATATAATGTAACGCCCTGTGCAATGTAACATGTATTCTTTTGTCTTGAGAGTCTTTTTGATTTGTACGTCCTTGCTTACTATGATCTGCCTGTACAGCTCATAACCAAAATTTTTCACTGATTTACTGTAATGTGGACAAAAGTACAATCAAGCGTTGAGCATGGGAGGATAAGAGTGCGATCACTACCATTGAAAGGTTTCAGCAACAGGAGCTTTGCACAGCCTTGTATTACTGAGGATTATGTTTCAGGAGAAAGGCTGTTTCAGAGCAATATCAGGAGCATGATAAAGCTAAAAGCAGATCACAACAGTTTGGAAGTGCCAAGGGATGTGAAGATGCTGAGAAGTCGGATGAATTTTTCTTGAATGGTATAGTCGATCTGCTAGATTAGGGTTTCTGATCCAAAAGCTGTGTTTTGTCAACATTGTGTTTAATGATGAGGAAACTAATTTTAGTGCAGCTGCACAGTCCATTCCTTCAGATTCCATGCATTTCTAATGATTGCTACTCCTTGCTATAGTGGGGAGATCACTCATGTTCAGTGTGTCATTACTGAGCATTCTTCATTCTTGATGCGGGTTTGAAATTAATGCAGGTTTTTCTTCACACATGTTGTCCATTTTTACAAAAAAAATTATTCTTGGGCTGTGTGCATCACTGACTCATTCAGCATTAATTGACCATCCCAAGTTACCCTTGAGAAGGTGATGGTGAGCTGCCTCCTTGAATCAGTGCATTTTGTTTAGGAAGTGCCGCATTGCCAATGGGAGGGAGTTATATCTCCAAACATCTTGATTTATTGGTGTATAAATTCCTATGACTTACTATGCTTATTTCAAAATATGTTTTTCCAATGACCAGTGCACTAACCTTGTATAAGATTTCAATTTCCTTTTCCATTCCTGAGAAAGAGCTTAACCGAAATGTTCTCTTTTTGAGCATTGATATTTATTGCCAATATTTTCTGATTTTTGATTAACATTTGTCTCAAAAGGCAATTTGTACAATAGTGCTATGTTTGTGCACGTGATTATGTCTGTATTTTTAGCCCCACAAGTACATCTATCGAATACCCCAGGGAAAACCAAGACATAAATTTTACCATTATGGAGGAACTATTGCCTGCAAAAGTAACGCTTATTTTTGTGCAGCTTTGAAGTATGCCCCTTGCCTCTTATATATGACAGTGTTAAGAATGTGTTGCTGGAAAGCACAGCAGGTCAGGCAGCATCCGAGGAGCAGGGAAATCGATGCTTCGGGCCGGAGCCCTTCATCAAAAAGGAGGCTGGGAGCCTCGGGGGTGCAGCCCCCTCCCATTTATCTCTCCACCTCCTTATACTGTTGAATTTTCTTGTTTCAGACTTCCAGCATCTACATTTTTTTTTGTTTTATTGTACTTAGTATGAGATTGTTTCTTTTAAATTGAGCAGGTATTACCCAAAAGCTAACTCCTGTGTTTCCACCAAACGTCTTGAATGACCTGCTGAGTGTTTGTTTCATTTGAGTAATGTTGTTGCTGGTGTATGCAGTAGCTCAAAACTTCCAGAGGATGGCAAGATAGGGGCATTTTTTTTATGACGACTGTTATCTGAAATATAATGTTAGCCTGGATTATTCCTGGTTTTGCTCAAGTTTAATATTCAATTAAAAAATGTTCCACGATGGTTTGAACCAGGCCTCTGTTCCCAGGCCCGAATCAACCATGATTAAATAGTTGGTAATGTTATATGTTAGTACTAAATTTAGTGAAAATAAGCTTTGACAATCTTTCAGAATAGTTCTAAATGAGGGACAGCTGTGTGGGAGATGAGTTTTTTTGTGTGGAGTTAGGGTGCTAAATCTATCATGATATTTGGTGGGTTTATAATCTCCACAGAAATTTGACATGGTATTCGCAATGGAACAGGGTGAATTGGAGATTCTGCATTTACTTCTGATAAATTTCAGTGGAGAATCTTCTGACCTCCGCATTACTAACTCTTCACTTGATGAATAAAGGTGTTTGCTGAAAGAAAATTGTTAAACCTGGCCAGCCGGTTTCATTAAGCTGTTGGTAACTATATAAATCATTTTAAATATCCTTTAACTTGGATCCTGCTCATGACTAGATATTAAATAGGTTTGCTAGCCAGGGCATCTGAACTGTACAGATAATTTGCTAGAATAGAAGGAAGTTATCATTCAGCTGTTGTGTCCGATTGGGCATAACATCACATCACTAAAGTGGTGTCTTAATGCTTCAGTTGACACTCATCCACAGATTCAATCAATAAGCACATCGACCTGGACCCAATATACCGACCACTGCAATGGACAGCTGGAACTGACAACCTGAAGCGGCAGATTCAAACCACTGCAAATGCCAGAGGAAAGATCACAGAAGCGCTTCACAGGAGGCTCCCAAGTACTGAGGATGTCACCTAGACAGGGGACGAAACGTCTGCAACACAAGTTCCCAGCTCGGCGAACAGAACCACAACAACGAGCACCCGAGCTACAAATCTTTTCACAAACTTTGAACAACAAAGCAGTATTTTAAAAGACTTTCCCAACACTATTTATCACGGAGATTCAAATCCTAAGAAATTACCCTTCCATATAATTTTTTAAAGAATTCTACTTAACTCTTCTTCCCAATTTATGTCCTATAAACTGTAGAATCAGTCTACTCGAATACCCACAAAATTGAGAGCTTAAATTCTTTCACCTTATAATAAACTGCAGATTTCCAACAAAACAATCCTGGGCCCACAAAGCCCTGAAGAAATCATACCAGACTCGAAATATTAACTCTGTTTCTGTCTGCCCAACTTGCTGAATTTCTCCAGTGGTGTTTGTTTCAGATAGGTTTATAGTGTCAATTGTATTTAGAATGACTATTTTATTTCATTAAAAAAATTTCAACGCTCTTTATAACTTTGGACAAGTAATATCAAACTAATGTGATATTTCATATTGGGATTAATCAGTAGAAAATCCTTGAAGATCTACATTCATTGATTGTAGCAGAAGTTTATAACAATCCTCAGTATTTGCAAGATGGGCAAGGCTGTTAATGTATTAATGCATTTAGATTTTCAGAAGTTTAGTAAGGTAAGAGTCTATGGTGTTGGAGATAATATGTGAGCATAGATGGAGGATTGGCTAGCCAATAGAACACATTTGGGACAAAGCGGGTATCTTCAGGATGAAATCCTTTAACCAGTGATTTACCACAAAGATCTGTGCTGGGGCTGCAATTTTTTACAATACGCATTAATGACTTGCATGAGGAGAATGAGTGTAGCATAGCCAAGTTTGCAGGTGACACAAAAGTAGTTGAGAAGGCAAGTCGTGAGGATGATACAAGAGGCTGCACAGGGATATAGACAGATTAAGTGGCTGGGGAAAAACACTTGGCACATACAATATAATGTAAGGGGTTGTGTACTTTTGCAGGAAGACTAGAGTAGCTGAATTTTATTTAACTGCAGGAAGACTGCATAAAACTACAGAACAGAGGGATGTGGAGTCCTCGTCTGTGAATTACAAAACGCTAGCATCCAAGTTTAGCAGGTGCTAGGAAAAGTACATGAAATGTTGTCCTTTATTTCTTGGAAATGGAATATACAAGTAGGGATGTTTTGCTAAAACTGTACAAGGCACTAGTCAGGCTACAGCTGGAATACTGAGAACAGTTTTGGGCCCCATACTGATATTGGAGGCAGTCCAGAGAGGATTTGCTTGGCAGATACCTGGCATGAAGAGACTGTGTCTTATGAGGAAATCTTATGTAGATTGGGTCTGTACTCATTTAAAAATTAGAGTGAGAAGTGAACTTATTGAAATATACAAGATTCTTTAGTGACTTGACATGGCATAATCTTGGAAAAGAGTTTGCACATTTAAGACTGAGCTGAGGAGGATTTTTTTCTTTCAGGTGATTGTGTATCTGTGGAATTCTGTTGAGACTGGATTATTAAGTGTTTTCAAGGCTGATATAGACAGATTTTTAATGAGAAAGAGAATCGAGGGTTATTGGGAGAAAGTCAGGAAATTTGAGTTTAGAATTATCAAATCAGCCAGCTACTATCTCATTGAATAGCAAAACCAACTTGATGGATAGAATGCCTACTTCTGCTCTTAGGGTCAGATATTCGGATGCAGTTAGACCATTCAGCTTTTGGCAAAAGTCAAAAGGGATTGTATAGTTCCAAAGCTAAGCACCCACCAAGAGAAGTTAAACCTAATACAAAAGATATATTTAGGTTTTTTTTTGATTCTGTATTATCATGATACTAAACTCATAACTTTTATGCTGGTGCACCCTGTACTCTGAATCAACATTTTCTTCATACTTATTTGATCACAACATCAATCTTTTATGAATTTTGAAATTGAAATAACATTTCTATTGAATACATAATTTAACACATGTGGTACATAATTTATTGATTAAAATCATGACCCTAATTAATCACATTCCAAAGTTGAAATTCAGTACATCTCCAGCTTTGCAGAACTATGTGATATTTATTTAATAGTTCATTTTTACTGATTGTAGGTAAATTAGGTCAAGGAGAAATTAACTGTGGGTCACCAGGGTTACTGCAGTCAGGCATTTACTCTATTTATGACCGTTTCATTAATCTCTGATGCACTGCATTCTTTTTATCTTTCCTGCTGTGGTACAGTGGATTATCTTGTTAAACTGTGCAATGATGATTTTGGACGTGCTGATGAAATCAACTATCTCTGATTGTGGAAATTTACAAAATAAAGTGCATTACAAACTAAGATTTTATACGTGATTATAAAAGTTTATTTAAGAATGCTGCAATATTCCCCGGTGCCTTGAAATAAATTTTGTTCTTGCCAGATTACATCACCACTGGCAAGTTTCTATCCTGACTCAGAACTATATCATGGCTCTTTCACTGTCACTGGGTGAAAATGCAAGAGCTTGCTTCCTCACAGTACCATGGGCCTACCTACACGCATTGACAGCTACCATTCAAAATGACAGTACTGTGAGTATAGGAGTTTGGAGGTCATATTGCAGCTGTACAGGACATTGGTTTGGCCATTATTGGAATACTGTGTGCAACTTTGGTCTCTATGCTTTAGGAAGGATTTATGAAACTTGAAAGGGTTCAGAAAAGATTTAGAATGATTTTGCCACAGGTTGGAGGGTTTGAGCTATAGGGAGAGGCTGAATAGCATGGGGCTATTTTCCCTCGAGCATCAGAAGCTGACAGGTGGCATTGAAGAAGTTTATAAAGTCATGAGGAGCTTGGATACGATAAATACACAGGTCTTTTCCCTGGGGTTGGGGAGTCCAAAACTATAGGGCATAAACTATAGGTTTAAGGTGAAAGGGACAAGATTTAAAAGCAACCTAAGGGGTAATTTTCTCATGCAGAGGGTGGTGCACATAGGGAGTGAGCTACAAGAGGAAGTGGTGGAGGCTGGTACAATTACAACACTTAAAAGGCATCTGGATGGGTATTTGAATAGGAAAGGTTTAGAGAGATATAGGCCAAATGCTGCCAAATGGGACTAGATTTATCTTGGATATCTGGTAGGCATGGACAAAAGCTTCTGTTTCTGTGCTGTACATCTGTATGACTCTGGCAGCTGACCACTGCTTTCTTGAAGACATTTGGGGGAGGGCATTAAATGCTGCTGTGACTAGTGATCTGTTCTTCATAACTGTGGTTTCCCGCCAATGTGGTTTACAGGGCTCTCAACCACATCCAACCTATTAGCTGTGCTTCTGTCCTTGCCCCTTCCCATCACTCACAACAGCGAACACCCAATGTGGCTTACTCTACATTGGAGAAACTAAACACAGACTAGGTGACCACTTTACAGAACCTCTCCAGTCCATGTGCAAGCATGATCTTGAATTTGCTGTAGCTGGTAATTTTAACACAGCATCTTGTTTGCATACCCGCTTGTCTGTTCTCCGTATGGTGCAATGCTCTAGTGAACCACAATAACGGGAGGATTTACATCTCATCTTAAACTAGGCGGTTTAGAACCTTCTGGGCTCAATATTCCTCCCATTGACTGACCAGGTCGTACCCTCCTACCTGTGTTCACCTATCCTGATCTCCCCCCATCCCCACACCCACTCACTCCCACGTTTATCTGTAGCTCCCCTTATACCCAACTCCAGTCCTGAAGAAGGGTTATATCTGAAATGTTGACTTCTTCACCTCCTGGTGCTGCCTGGCTTGCTGTGTTCTTCCAGCCTCCTGCCTGTCTACCTTTCATTCCAGCATCTGCAGTTTTTTATTTGTTTCAATATTGAGTTTAGCAGTTTCAAACTGTGAATCCATTCCTTCACTTTCTTTTAGCTTTGCTTGTTACATTCTCTGCTACCCTGTCTCCCCTTCCCCCAACCCCAAACGTTTGTTTATTCTTTCAAACGTTTGACAGCTAGACACACTGTTGTTCTGTCATTCTCACATTCCCATCACTAGATCTGTAGTGTCAACGTCCTTTCTGCCCCAGTACGCCAACCTCCCGCTCTTGTGTAAGTGCTGGTCCCTCCATACTTCACTTCAGCTCTGATGAAAAGTCAGCTAGTCTCAAAACATTAGCTTGCTCTCCATGGATGCTGCTTGACCCACTGTGATCTCGAGCATTGCTTGTTTTCAGTGACCCCTACAACTACTGGTTTTAAAAAACAGAAAAGCTGTGAATAGTCGGCAATTAACCTTTGGTGAGAAATGAGTTCCAGTTATGGAAATCAGCCAGTTGAATCTCTCAGCAGTTAAAACATCTTGTTCTACACATTCCCCTTATGAGTCAACCATCGTAAGGTGAAAGTGTTCAAGCGTGTGTTACCTTTGTTGAAAATTTCTTCAAGCTTTTAAATTCATTCTCTATGTTTTCCAATTAAGATGTATATAATGTAATGATGTAACTATGGTGCTAAAGACCTTTGACCAAAATAGTAACTTACTACTTTAAAACCATAGTTTTAATTACTGAATAATGGAAGATCTAATGTTCTTATTAATTATTTTCTGCTGTAGAATGTCAGTTCAACCATCTTTTCACTGTCTTTATTTTTTTAATTTTGAGTTTTTGAGCAAATAAAACAGCATTCCTCCCATTTTCCAGACCCAAAAGATCAAAATGATGGAAGGTTTTTTTCTCTCTTCTCGTTCATTGAATCCAGTGTCAAGTGAAACATAATCTGTCCCATATAGGATATACTGCTCAATATCCTCTTCAGAAACTTGGTAAAACTTACCTTGATTGATACATGCATTAAGTTTTCACTTGAAGAATGCATCATTTCAAAATACAACATTCACAACAAATAGCCTGAGCTTGAAATCAGTGGTGCGCCCTATCTTCTTAGCCCTAGCCCTAACCCTAACCCTCTTGCATCTTTTTTACATACTGTATAAAAACTTTAAATTGGATGGAGGATAGAGCACCTTCAATGTACTCAAATGGTGGAGCCTGGTACAATTACAATGTTTAAAAGCATCTGGATGGGTATATGAATAGGAAGGGTTTATAGGGATATGGGCCATGTTGACAAATGGGACTACATTAATTTAGGATATCTCGTCATCATGGACGAAATGGACAAAAAGGTCTGTTTCTGCGCTTTACATCTCTTTGACTCTGTGTGGTGAAATTTTCTCTCCTTGTCATAATAATGTTAGCAAATAGAAACTTTAACATATTAGGTGAGCAATTGCCAATCTTTGCCAATTCATTGTTATCCAGTGAGATGATTACTAAAGCAAGATGCATTGCAACTTGGAAATTTGGACAGCTTGCTTAATAAACATGCATTTTTCCTTTCAATCATCATCATTTTTGTCATCCTCTTATCAGCTTTATTGCTTTCCTTTTTGTTCTTAAAGTTCCCTGTTCCTTGCTTTGTACTAGTTTAGAAAGTTAGCAATATACTGTCCTTCCCACTTGTGATGTCACTAACATGAACATAAATTCTGCTTTTCTCTCTACAGATGCCGTCTGATGTTCTGAGCATATCCACTATTTTATCTATCTTAATAGATAATTTGTTTTGCAGTTTATCGCTATACACATGAAGAAAACAGGCTTTGCCTGTTGTCTTTTAAAATATTTTGCTCCAATAAATCTGTTAATTTTAAAATCTTTCTTTAGTTTGAAAAGCATTGAGTTGACAGCTAGCTAACCAGTACTAATCCATCCTAGGATGAAGTCAAGTCCTCCTGTTCAAGTGTTCTGCGCAGTCAGGTTCAGCTATCAGTATCAAGCTTTGCATAAAAATGCAGCGCTCAATCCCAGATTGCAAAAGAGCATATTAGTTAGATTAGGGATAAAAGCAGAAATTGCTGGAAAAACTCATCAAGTCTGGCAGCATCTGTGGAGAGAAGCAAGTTTTGAATCCAGTGACCCTTGTCAACAATGCTAGTAGTGAGGGATAGGGTAGTAATCATGTTAAAAGGAGGGGGGTGGTGGTTAACGAGTGATCAGATAGGCTAAGATGGTGCCCCAAGAGAGAAATAGGTGAAGATGGGTAGGCTGTGCTGAGAGTGATCAAAATTTAAACTCCATTTGCCAATGTGAGGTCATGCATTTTGCGAAAAGAAACAAAGACCGCATGTACACAATTAAAAGGACTTTGAGCAGTGCTATAGAACAGAGAGACCTAGGGGTTCAGGTGCGTAATTCTTTGAAGTTTTTATCAGATGTAGATAGAGTGGTTGTAGATATAAAGGAGTTGGGACATTATGCTGAGGGTATACAGAACATTGGTGGGGCCTCTCCTGGAGTACAGTTCTGGTCTCCCTGTTATAGGAAGGATATTATTAAACTGGAGGGGGTTCAGAAGACATTTATGAGGATGTTACCGGTTATGGAAGATTTGAGTTATAAAGAAGGGTTGGGATTACTTCACTGGAGTGGAGAAGTTTGAGAGGTAACCTTATCTAAGTCTATAGAATAATAAGGGGTATAGTAAGGCAAATGGAAGGTGTCTTTTCCCTAGGGTGGGGAATTTCAAGGCTGGGGGCATATTTTTAAGGTGAGAGAAGAAAGATTTTAAAGAAGGGGGCGACTTTTTTTTTAAACAGCCTGGTTCATATGTGGAATGAACTTCCAGAGCAAGTGGTGGATACAGGTACAGTTACAATGTTTAAAAGACACTTAAATGAGTACACGAATAAAACATGTTTTGGAGGGATATGGGCTAAATGCAGGCAGGTAGGGCTAGTTTAGTTTGGGATTATGGTCAACATGGACTGGTTGGACTGAAAAGTCTGTTTCCATGTTGTATGATTCTATAACTTTGTGAAAGCAGTCCATGTCATTGACAAGGCCTGGTGTGTGGGGATGTGTTAAGAAGTTGAAAGAAGGTTTCACGTTTGAAAATAATTGACCGATTATTGAGTCTGAAGGGTGAGGAATGTGTGTCTTGTGGCGGTATCTCGCTGGAGGTGGCAGAAATGGTGGCTTATGAATGTTTGGATGTGCCTGTTGGGATGGAAAGTGTAGGATGAGGAACCTTTAGGTGTTGCGGGAGAGGAGAGAAGGTGTGAAGACAGAAGTGCAGAAAATGGATCAGACATGGCTAAGGGCCCTGTCAATCCTGGTGGCAGGACTCCTCAGCTGAGGAAAAAGATGAACATATCTTAAAAACCCAACCCAACCCCCCACCCCACCACCACCACCGTGGAAGATGGCATCATCAAAACAGATGTGATGGTAATAGAGAATGGAGGAGACTGGAATGGAACCTTTACAGGAAATAAGGTATGAGGATGTAAAGTCCAAGTAACCATGGGAGTTGATGGGTTTGTGGTAGATATTGATGGCCAAACTATTCTTGAGAAATGGAAGCAGAGATATCAAGCAAGGCAGAGGAGGAATCGGAATTGGACCAGTGAAGGTGAGAGCAGGGTGGAAATGGAAAATCTTTCCACTCCTGAACAAGACAGGGAAGCGGCACTGATGATGTCATCGACGTACAGGAGAAAGAGTTGTGGGGAGGGACCCGATTAGAATTGGAGCATAACTGGGGTCCATGGCCACACCTTTTGATCTGTAGGAAGTTCAAGGAGAAGTTGTTGAGAGGATGAGCTCAGCCAAGCAGAGGAGGGTGATGGTGGACGGAGACAGGTTTTTCCAGGAAGGTGAGGAGAGCACTGAGACCATGCTGATAGGGGATGGATGTGTGGAGGATTTGCATGTCCATGGTGAAGAGGCAGCTGGTGCCTGTGAACCGGAAATTCTGAAACTGATACGAAGCACCGAAAGAATCCTGGATGTAAGCAGGAAGGGACTGGAGAAGGGAGAAAAAAATTGTCAAGGTAGGAAGAGTGAAATACTTTGGGACAGGAGCAGGCAGAAACAATGGTTCTGCCTGCTCCTGTCCCAAAGTATTTCACTCTTCCTACCTTGACAATTTTTTTCTCCCTTCTCCAGTCCCTTCCTGCTTACATCCAGGATTCTTTCGGTGCTTCGTATCAGTTTCAGAATTTCCGGTTCACAGGCACCAGCTGCCTCTTCACCATGGACATGCAATGGTTCTGCCTGGGCAGTACTGTTTGTGGATTTTAGGAAGAAGGTACAAGTGGCAGAAATGATCCCAAGCTTTTAGTTGCCTGCCATTTCAACATACTACTGTGTTGCCTGGTTAACATTTCTGTCTCGGGCCTGCTGCAATGCTCTAACAAGGATCAGAGCAAGCTGGAAGAACAGCAGCTCATTTTCTGTAAGGGAACCCTCCAACCCTTCACTCAATATAGAGTTCAACAATTTTAGAACCTTGAACACCTTTTTCCATGTCTTCTAACCACCCCCCATTTCCTATCATGACATGGA